>NC_052350.1:3334226-3632162 GCF_009727055.1 Benincasa hispida | reverse complement strand
TTTCTTAAAGTTCTTATTCAAGTCTCTTCTTAAAATATTTCTAAGACCTAGGGAATGCAAGCTTACCTTTCAAAAAGGATTTTACTAAATTTAGAACATCGCATGATTTATTTCAAAAAGAAAATTTTCTACCGGGTGTCAAATGATTTTATCCTTGCACAAAAATTTTCTTCATTGCTATTTTTTTTCTGACCTTGCACTGATTCGAGTGCCTTGCCTTCGTTTTGGCTTACCCCCACGGGTGTAGTGCGGACATCCAACTACGAGCAATGCACTCTTTCTCAGACTAAACTCATACCGATTTGGCAGTGGAGTTGCGGTCATTGATTTATGCGTTGATCCTGGTGACTTACTTTCGTTTTGGCTTGCCCTACGTGTGTCATGCAGTCATCCAACTACGGGTAAGTGCCTTTCACAACTTAACTCTTATCAACATGGGTTTTCCCATTGTGTTGACAGTGGAGTTGTTATTCTCAATTTTCTTTTAGAAATAGCAGGTCGAAAATAAATACCTCACCCCCAAATTTAAAAATATGAACTATATCCTCATTGCCAAAAAGATTAAAATAAGTCATGTGATGGTCATAGAATGCGTTGTAAAGAGAGTTTGAAAGAAAGCTAGCAAACTCCTAATTTTAGAAATATTTCATGAGGTGACTATCTTAAGACTAAGTTGACTCTAGTATATACGAAAGAAATAGAAGCATATTTTTCATCATTGAAATCATACCTGGCAAAAAGAACAAAATGCGATAAACTACTAAATTTATCTATGTCAATGATTGTGTGATTAAAGAGGATGCGGGATAAAACTTTGAAGACTAAAATACAATGTGATAGCGCAAAATTTGAAATAAAGATAAGGAAGAATACACCCCCAAATTTTGCGTTGTCTCCCGCATTGTGTATTGACGCATCCAACTTTGCAGCTATTTATCTTCTGTAGGTTGCGGTGATGGAGTAAGATAAGTGCTTCTTCGCGTAATATTCTCCGCAATCCAGCGCGATCATTGCAAGAAAGACAAAGAGAGGGTCAAATTATTTTAAACAAAATTTGTCATCACAATCTCCATTTTTTTTTAGAAATAGTAAAATAAGGATAGGTAAAGATTGAAAGGATAAAGTGAAAATTTCAAATAGTGGAAAAGAATTGAAGAATCGATGTTTCCCAAAACTTGCGTCCCTGATAAATTGCGATCATATGATATTCAGGGACCACTTATTTCCAGCTGGTTTGTTCACGTCCATGGTGGCTTTTCTCTTTTTTCTTTGTCGTCTGGGATCTTTACTGCCTTAATCCGGAGTTTTTTTCCCATGAATGCTCATTACAATTTCCCCCTTGCACACATTAATTTGAGCGCGACCGGTTGAAAGGAATGGTCGTCCCAATATAATGGGCGCATCTTCGTCCGCTTTATAATCCAAAATGAGGAAGTCTGCCGGTAGGATGAATTTATCGATTGAAATTGTGGCATTTTTCAACTCTCCTTTAGGATGTATTCGAGATATATCCGCAAGCAGGAGAGTTTCCTTTGTGGGCGTAAGTGTGCCGGCATTTAATTGTTTGAAGATTGATAGCGGCATTATGTTTATACTTGCCCCAAGATCGCATAGTGCTTGGCCACTGAAGGTTCCTCCGATAGAGCATGGGATCGTGAAGATTCCTGGGTCACCCATTCTAGGTGGGATCATAGCATTTTACGTTGCAGCCACTATTGCGTTATTTTCTTCCTCATTTTGTTCCTCTTTCAATTTTTGCAGAGTTACTGGTGGTTGGACTTCTTCTATTCCAAGATCTAGAGGCTTAAGGGTGGACGCAACTTCAGGGTCTATTTTTTCGAGCTTCTCCAAACTATAGGTCGATGGGTCTTCGGTTGTCACCGCATTCAAGTTGGTCCCAATGTTCTTTTCCCCTACTTCCACATTCATGTTGTCACTTAGCAAGGAGACTGCTAAGCATTGTTCCTTCCCGTTACCTCCCGCATTGCGAGGGAGCTCAGTTGAGCTCGGCAACGCTTCTTACAGTCTGTTTTTCAGCTCGCCCACAATTTGTCCCATTTAGATTTCAAGATTTCTGATGGATGTAGCTTGGTTCTGAAGCACTGATTCTTTTTTCTCAATGTATTGCTTCAACAAGCTCTCCAAGGACGAAGATTGCAGTAGTTGTGAGCTGCTAGCTTGGCTTTGCACTGGATCGTTGCTTGGCTTTGCGCTAGACCATTGAAAACAAATTGTATTAATTTCTTAATCACAAAATTTCATACAATACAATATAAGAAAAGAAAGGAAAATGAAATGACTGGCTGGAAGCAAAGATTTACTTCCAGCGGATGTGCGTCAAGGCTACCGATGGTGCCATGGATGGGCGGAGGAGTTGACTCTCTCGAGATCTAGCTCTGGTCAAAGGCTCCGGTCGTCACTCGGAATGGATGAAGGAGGTGAAGAACTCTCAGCGTCTTCTCACGCATTTGTCTGGATCACAAGGATCCGCCCTAGGCGAACCTCAGGCGAAAACCTTGGATAACTTGAATTTCTACTCATTAGCTTTTATTTATAGAGCTTGGGTCGCCGACAGCATTGATTGGACTGCTATGAGTCTGACGTTCGGCGTGTTAGTCCTTTCTGAACCTCTGCCACTAACGGTGTGGTAGGTGAAATGTCGTCATCATCTTTTGGTTTTTCTCGAGGTATATGCGTTGATGCGTTCATTCCACCAACCTTGCAGTTATCCCATTAGTATGCATTATCGCGTAGCCGCAATCATTCAATGACCATATTTGCTTAATACCGCAACTTTACATGATGACTACAATCACTTGACGAGTGCAACTCTCATGCGATGGACGCATGCGGCTGATTACCACAACATCCATCAGTTGATCGATGTGTTTGCCTTTATGATGGAGAGTTTCTCTGCATGCGGTCGTCTATGTGGTGGTCCGATTTCTGCGTTTGCGTCCATTTCCTATTTTGGCTACAAAAATAGAACATTGAACGCATAATAATGCAAAATAACGGGTTAGCTGAGATTCAACATACTGATCGACGCAAGTTCATTTTCTTGTGAATTCCTATCATGATTGACGCATATTCTGCCTAACAACCTTTATGATTCTAAGTAAAAGGCCTAAGATGATATGCATTTCTGCATGTCATCAATAAGACATCCTCGCTCCACGTCTCCACATGAATGGTCAGGATCTACAATCTGTAGTAGTTTATAACACTTGCAAACCTCGACAAAGCGGGTCGTACCCGTAGTGTCACCAGGATCAGGTATCACACTTTAATCCTTATACTACAAACCGATTTAGGTTATCACTTAAGGCATGACCCACTTGTATATCATGTATACATGCTTAAGTTCACATAAGATAACCAAGAAGCTTTGTTTATTTGATACGAGTAAATGCCAGAATTAAATAACACATATTTTATTCATTGAACAATGTGCACCTTTACAAAACAACGAGACTCTGGGAGAATTAGGACACCAATCCCAACAATATGATCCTCCTCCAAGAAAGTAACGTTCATGGAAACAAACATCTTATTTTCCGACGGATCATAAAAATAACCCACTCGTGTACCTTGGGGGTAGCCTACAAAGAGGCATAACCTCGACCGTGGTTCCAACTTCTTGGGATTTGCCTTAAGCACATGTCCTAGGCAACTTCAAATGCGTAAGTGATGTAAACTAACTTTACGCCTGTTCCATAACTCTAGAGGTGTTCTCACAATACTCTTGGAAGGAACACAGTTGAGTATGTATGTCGCAGTCTCCACTGCGAAACCCTAAAACGAGTCCGGTAAGGAAGCGTAACTCATCATCGAATGAACCATGTCCAACAAGGTTCCATTTCTCCTCTCCGCTACATCATTCTGCTGAGGTGTATCCGACGCTGAGAGTTGGGAAACAATTCCATGTTCTATTAAATAGTCCTGGAATCCAGAATCCAAAAACTCTCCACCTTGATCTGATCGAAGTGTTTTAATCCGTCTATCCAATGCGTTTTCAAATTCACCCTTGAACTCTTTAAACTTTTCAAATGATTCACACTTCCGTTGCATCAGATAAACATACCCATACCTAAATTAATCATCAGTAGAACTGATAAAATACTCATAGCCACCTCGGGATCGCACATTCATAGGACCACAGAGGTTAGAATGTACTAACTCAAGAGGCTCTTTGGCTTGATAACCTTTTCCAGTAAAAGGTCTTTTAGTCATCTTACCCTCAAGGCAAGATTCACACACCGTTAAAGAATTTTCTTCTAACTCACTTAGAAGGCCATTATTCACCAATCTTTCAATTCTATGGAGATTGATGTGCCCTAATCGAAGGTACCAAAGTTGGGTATTTTCTTTTGGAGACATTCGTTGACATTTAGATAGAGTTACGGCAGGTTTAAACAACTCCGTGTTATGGAGGGAACTTAAGGCTAACGGTCTTAGCACATACAAGTTACTTTCTAGTTTAGCTGTACAAATTTCAGCACCATCTTTATGAATAAACACTTTATCCACATTAAAAGAAAGTATATATTTACATTGTAATAGACACTTTACAGAAATAAGGTTCCTTTTTAATTCAGGAACAACATAAACATCTTTTAATATAAGAAATCTATTTTGTAAAATTAACTGGATGCCTCCCAGTGCCACAACTGAGACGACGTGCCCGATGCCTACTCGCATCATTATCTCACTAGCCTCCAGCTGTCACCAGGATCAAATCCCCTACAAAGAAGAACAAACGTGATTAGTGGCGCCTGAATCAATTATCTAGGCTGAATCATCATTCTCCACTAAACATGTTTCTAGCAAAAGTAAATCATATTTACCTTTTTCTTCTTTGGCCTTAGCCTTGGAGACTTTCCTTTCCTTCAGCCAATAAGGACAATTCTTCTTCTAGTGTCCGTCCTAGTTGCAATGAAAATATTTTCCTTTTTCAATCGGTGGCGAACGCATCAAATCTATCTAATTCACCTTTCCAAGTAGGTTCCAAGTTAGGGGTGTTATGTTTCCGTCAACTTAAATACCCCAGCCTACACAAAACTCGCCTTAGACAAAAGGTCCCTTATAGATAGATTTGCTACACTTTAACCTTTTATTAGTCAATTTAATCCTATTAAACTGATTAAAAGATTAAAGCCTAAGGGTTGCTAATCATATTAGAACCGTGATCTTAGGTCTATGTCATCCAAGTTTTAAACATTTTAAAACCATGAATTAAACCTAATTGAACATGCATGTCTTTCTTATTGATTTCAGTTCTAATTTCTCTTTAACCTTTAAAAAGAAACAACTAAAACATACATTGCTACACAAAAAGGTATTTATAACGCTTATAAATTTAACCTATGTGTTATGCTTCATTCAATGTCCGGTCATTACTATACGTAACTTTTATATACAAGCAACAACAAAGAAAACATGCTTTCTATACACCCTTATACTATAACAAGTATAATATAATGATGATGCATGTCAATGCTTTATGCATGCATAAATATAACTCTTATATTATATGATGCATGAGCATGCTCTTATGTAATTTAAATCATGCTTCTCTAAATCATAACATTTATAACAAAGAGATGATGCATGACCAATGCATAACCTATGCTCGAAATTTTTCCAATGCAAAAATTACCACCAGAAGCTCTTTCTCTATGGTGGTATAATTTGTCTGAGTAGGATTTAATGTTTTACTCGCATATGCAATGGGATGCAAGACTTTTTTCTCTTTTGTGCCAAAGTTGCTTCAATTGCATATCCACTTGCATTGCACATTATTTCAAAAGGAAGTGTCCAATCAGGTGCAATTAACACGGGTGCGGTAATCAGCGGATTCTTCAAAACTCTGAATGCGTTGAGGCAGTTGTTGTCAAAATCAAATTTCCTATCAACCTCCAATAATGCACTCAGTGGTGGTGCTATTTTCAAAAAATCTTTGACAAAGTGTCTGTAGAATCCAGCATGCCTCAAGAAACTTCGCACAACCTTCACGCTTGTAGGAGGTGGAAGTTTTTCAATTGCTTCGATTTTTGTTTTATCCACCTCCAACCTGTCCCGGGAAACCTTGTACCCTAACACTATGCCCTCCTTTACCATGAAATGGCATTTTTCTCAGCTAAGCACCAGATTCGTCTCTTCATATCTCTTCAGTATCTTCTCCAAGTTGGCTAGATAGACTTCATAAGTATTCCCATAAACAGAGAAGTCGTCCATAAAGATTTCAACAGAGTCCTCAAGATAGTCTGAAAATATGGTCATCATGCATCTTTAGAACGTGCTTGGCGCATTGTAGAGACCGAACGACATGCAACGAAAAGCAAAGGTCCCATATGGGCAGGTGAATGTGGTCTTGTTCTAGTCTTCTTGAGCTATCATAATCTGGTTGTACCCGGCATAACAATCCAGAAAGCAATAAAAGTTATTTCCAGCTAGACGGTCTAGCATTTGATCAATGAATGGCAGGGGGAAATGATCTTTCTTTGTGGCCGCACTCAACTTGCGGTAGTCTATGCAAATACACCACCCAGTAACAGTTCTTTGCGGTATTAGTTCATTGTTTTCATTTGGGACTACCGTCATGCCACCCTTTTTCAGCACACACTGCCCGGGGTTGACCCACGTACTATCTGCTATAGGATAAATAATGCCCAATTTAACCATTTAATGATCTCCATTTTAACGACTTCTTTCATCGCAGGGTTGAACCTACGTTAATGTTCGATTGTTGCCTTGTGGTCCTCTTCAAGACGAATGTGGTGCATACAATACGCTGGGCTAATTTCTCGAATGTCGGCGAGCGTCCAGCCAATTGTTTGCACATGTTTCCTCAGAATGCTCATCAACGCATTCTCCTAGTCTTCGTTAAGTACAAAGGAAATAATAACTGGCAGCCTCTCATTCTGCCCTAAAAATGCGTACTTTAATGATTCGGTAGGGTCTTTAATTCCAATGTTGGTGGTTCTACTAAGGATGGTTGCGTTTTTTTTCTGTCTTCTTTTTCTATTGGCTCTTCTTCTTGGTTTGCGATCATCTCTTCTTTCTTGCTTGTTTTTGTTATGATCACATTACAAGCGGAAACGGATGTGTTAGCATCCTCTTTTTCATTCTCTTCGTCAAACTTTTCTCCTTCAATTAAATTTTGGTCGTCATTTGAGTCATGCAGGTCTTCTTCGTCAGGAAACTTCATGGCACGAATTATGTTAAACTTGAGCTTCTGTTCGTTGATGCTCAAAGTGATCTCCCCTTTATGCACATCAATCTGGGCATGACCTGTTTATAAGAATGGTCACCGCAAGATGATGGGCACATCTTTGTCAGCCTTGTAATCCAAAATGATGAAGTCGGCTGGTAGAATAAATTTGTCAACAGTGATCAGCATGTCCTTCACCTTCCCCTCTAGATGCACCAAAGATCTATCGGCCAGTTGGAAAGTCGTGTTTGTGGGCACAAGTTGCCCCACATTTAGCTGTTTAAAGATNTTCCCCTCTAGATGCACCAAAGATCTATCGGCCAGTTGGAAAGTCGTGTTTGTGGGCACAAGTTGCCCCACATTTAGCTGTTTAAAGATCGACATAGGCATCAAATTGATACTGGCTCCAAGGTCACACAAGGCTTGCCCAATGTACAATCCTCCTATGGAGCAAGGTATAGTAAAGCTCCCAGGATCGCTCATCTTCGGTGGAATGATTGATTTTGAACTTTGCGTTAAAGCCACCATGGCAAACTTACCAGTTCCCCTCTTCTTGGTTACCATATCCTTCAGAAACTTTGCATAGGCAGGCATTTCTTTAATCGCTTCACTGAATGGAATATTAATATGTAATTGTTTTAACATAGATAGAAACCGTTGGTACTGTACCTCTTCATTCTTTTTCTTTCTTAGTCTATGCGAGAAAGGTAACTGCACTCTCACAGTCCCCGTCTCAGTTGGCTTTGAGGTCAATGCAACCTTTGGCTCTATTGCTTTTTTTTCTCCTTCTTCTTCTTGCCTCACCGCAACTTCAGGTTTTGCTGCAATGGGAGCTGTACGACTAAGCTCCTTCTTTTCTCCATCCAAAGTTTTCCCACTTCGCATTGTCACAACCTGACATTACTCTTTACTTGATCCCCAGGGGTTACGTGGGAGTTCTGTTGAACTCGGCAGAGCCCCTTGCTGTGTGTTCTTTAGCTCACTTGCAATCTAGCCCAACTATAATTCTAGATTACGGATGGACGTAGCCTGACTTTGAAGCACTGTTTCGTTTTTCTCTATATATTGCTTCAATAGGCTTTCTAGGGAGGAAGATTGAAGTGGTTGCGAGCTACTTACTTGATTGCTTGTCTGACCGTTGTTGCGTGGGAAGAATCTTGGTGGCCCTTCTTTTTGCGCCACGGATTGGTAGTTCTGTTGCTGATTCTTCCAAGCAGAATTGGGGTGGTTTCTCCATTCCGAATTGTAGGTATTCGAAAAGGGATTATTTTTCACAAGTAAATAGACTGTGGATTCTGTGGGCATTCTTCCATTACGTGCCTATCACCACAAGTCGCACACCTTGTGGTGTTTTGACTAATTGCATTGATTTGCCTATTTTGTGGGGTTAGGTTGCTGATCGCAATTCCCTAAATTAAGTTCATCATTGCGGTTATCTGATTCTGTAGTGAAGTAATATCACCATTACTTGTGTCGTTATCTCTGATTCTCAGTCTCGCATTCTCAGTCTCTGATCGCTCTCCCTCCAATCTTCGTGGTTCTTAGAGATGCGATCCAAGATATTCTTAGCCTCGTCATATGTTTTATCAAGCAGACCACCAGCGGCTGCCACATTGGCAGCGGCCTGTGAAGCGGGATTCAAACCATGATAAAAGATTTCTATCTGAAGGTAGTCTGGCAAACCATTGTGTGGATAGTCCTGAACCAACCTTTTAAACCTCGCCCAAGCATCACTGAGCAATTCGTCCATGTCTTGTTCAAAATTTGTTATGAGTTTTCTTCGTCTAGCATTCTCAGTAGGTGGAAAATATTTCTTCATAAATTTCTCTACGACTTGTTCCCATGAAGTGATGTCTCTCAACTCGAGAGAATACGCCCATTTTCTTGCTAGATCACAAAGAGAAAATGGGAACAAAGTTAGTCGAACTTCTTCGGAAGAGATGTTTGGGAACACAATAGTATTGGAGATTTTGATAAAGCTACGGAGGTTGGCTTGCGGGTCCTCTCCAGGCCGGCCTCCAAATTGTCCTGCAGTCTGGATCATCTGCAGCATCACGGGTTTCATTTCGAATCTGCTTCCATCGAGGGCAGGCCTCATGATTCCTAGAGAGAAATCATAGAGGTTTGGTGACTGTCTCTTATACACATCTAGATGTGTATAAGAGACAGCTGCAGCCTGGATCATTTGCAGCATTACCGGTTTTATTTCAAATATACTTCCATCTAAGGCAAGCCTCATGATTCCTAGAGAGAAATCATAGAGGTTTGGCGATGCATAGTCCCCTAATGGGTCTATTGTGATCGTTAGCCAGAAGTATTGAATTCACCATGACGTTGTTTTCGTTTGGTGCTTCATTTCTAGGCTGCTCCACCATCTCTTTTTTATCTGATTGTTGTTGTTGGCAGTCTCTTAATCTCCATCTGAATGTCCTCTTAATCTTCGGGTCGTAATTCGCCAGAGATTGAGAGTCTGCAAAGAAATCAGACAAATTACCAATAGCACACTATTTTGCCCAAGTCCCCGGCAATGGCGCCAAAAGCTTGATGCGTTCGTTTTATGAAGTGAAATTATGGATGATATGCGATGGTGAAATTACTTTGAGCACTCAAGTTTCCTCAGCAGAATCCAAGTGTAAATTCCACTAAGTTTCCTGCTAAGTCCAGGGTCGAATTCAGGGACTTTTGAAAACAGGTTGCGGTGGTAATTTTTATGAAAACTTTGCAGTAACCAAATAAATCAATAGTTGTTGAGGTTGTTATTTGTGATGGAGGTTGTTGTTTGTGATGGTGAAAAATAAATAAATGTGGCGGAGTTTGAAAAGAGTTTATTAAACTGTAAATGTGATGATTATGCGGTGAACGAGTTGAGAAAAGGTTCGGCTAACACTTCCTAGGATGTGTTCATGCTATGCGATCATGCAACATGCATACAATAGTAAACCACCTCTCGGTGCGAATGCCACGACTTCTAAGGCTAGAATGCATGCTATATATGCGATAAGTCTATAGGACCTACACATAAGCCTCTATTCTTATTTATGCGATGACAATATGACACACACAAATAAGGCGACCACATAATATTATTCCCATCTCTAAGATGCATGCAATGCAGGTTGACAAACAGAGCTCATCTCTAAGTCCCTACATCTTGTTTATGCAGTTCTAATCTTGCTCTCTCGAGTCCAGATTCTAACCTAGCTCTCTTGAGTCATTGGGTTCTTTCTTTAGACTCTCTTTCGAGTAGCTATAAAGGGGTATTTGGCACAGCATAAAACAAGATAATCACAAGCAATGAACTTCCTAGGTCATGTTAGCTTACTTCTTCTCAACTCATTTGACTAGTTTAGCTACTCATGCATGCTAAGAGAGTGAACAAATGTAGAATAAGAACTTTCATTGTATAAATATAAAGATGAAGTACAAAATAACAATGCAAGTATAGAATAAAGGGCCTCGTAGCAATCTCTTGCTGCCCAGGCTTTTACATTTTTTTTTACTCGTGTTCAAAGCATAATCTCGCTCTCGCGAGAGTCGACTTGCTCTCTACTTCTATGCCTCAAGGTTCTCTCTCGAGTTTCCCTGAGTGATTTCCGGCGTCTTTACTCTTCTCTTGCTCTGCCTTAAAATAAAAAGGAAAAACTATGGACAAAGACGAATTGAGCTCTTAAATTCGTAAACTGGTGAACTCGTTGAAACTGCTAAACCCCTTTTCTGAAGGATGCCTCTAATATTTATAGAACTTCCAAGGTGAAAGGCAACTTCTCTCTCTCCATGTGAATTATGTCCCCTATCTCTATGAATATAAAAGAATTATTCCATTATTGCTCACTAATAATTATTATTCACTAATAATAGTGGAATCACTAGCGGATAGTCAAAAAGAGATTCGGGCACAACACCATTGATGAAACAATACAAAAAATCGAATTATACCAAGTTATTATATGATTTCTAGTATAATCGAAAAAATTAAGCACAAATAAATAAAAGAGGCAGAGAAACTCTTGGAAGTATCAAAGGAGTGTTAGTACCATGTAGGAATACTAAGACCTAGTCTTTATTTTGTTGTCCTGCATTTCATTACATTAAGTAAAAAGTCTCAAAATAGAGAATCAAGAGATCACTATCTATCACATACCCCTATTATTCCCTTCTCATTTGATTTAATCTTTACTGTCCCCCGATTGTTTCATAGCGACAATCGGGTGCTAATGATTTAATAACTATCTTCGTACAGTGCCAAATAAGTTATTGGGTGTTCTTTTAATGGTTTCCGTACCATGATTGCGCAGATGAGACGGCTTTAATTCCTAACTGATGCGTCGAATATTTGTCACCGAAAAGCTGAATGTACTTGTTCGTTAGCGGTTGTCAACTTAATTCGGATTCAACTGTCATTAGCTTTCTGTCCCATTGTGATTAATTATGCCTTTCACCCGATGTGCCCACCATGTTGCGCCAACCAAGTTGCGGCAATCCTTTTTGGGTAAATGTTTGCAAACACAATCACCGTAAAGCCTTGCAGTAATGCTACGCTCGACCAATGATTTCCTATGATCACAATTTCCGCCTTGCGTTAACGCATTTTCTGCACAAAAATACAAAAATCAACTGTGCCTATGCAATGAATGCATGCGGCCGTAATATAATAAACTTAATGCTTTTTGGACGCAATCTATCACATTTTATAAATGCAAGCCAATATTGTTTATTAAATTAGCACTATGATAACGTGCATTTCTGCCCGTTATCATCTACCCCATCGTCTACATGACCCTACCAATGCTTGAACGTCTTCATCCTCGAAGAACAACAACCCTTGCTTCGAAGCTTCTTCACGAACGACTCAAAGACTCAAACTAACTTTGAATACAGACTCCATAGAAATTAATTATGCGCAGAAATGCAAAAGCCTTTACAATTAACTGGAAATGTAAAAAAATTTAACAAACCGAGGTTTCATCCCAGAAAATCCATTAATCCACACATCCACAAAAGAATTAACAACTAAAACAGAGAGTTGACATGCTTCACCCACCGAGAATGTAAATGTAATTCTTTGCAGCAATGAATTTGGAAGATAAAAAACCTAGCTCTGATACCAATTGAAGGAACACTTATACAAGAGTACCTTTGAGCAAAAGCGGATCTTTCCAATTCATCGTGACAGAATTTCCACATATACATTCAAACATACAGATATGCATTAACAACTAAATTACTGGCATGCTTTCAGATAAATAAACAAGAGAATGAGGACTTACCAGTTGAAGACTTTCTTCAGAATAAATCTTGCTCTCACTAGAATGTCAGGTAATTATTCAGCAACACCCCGATCGTCTACCACGAACGGCTTCAATGAACAACAAGAAAAAGGGGACGAAACCACCACTTAGAGCACTTAGTCTTCTCAGAATGAGAATCCAAAGTGTGGACTTTATTCGGATTTGGTAGAGGTGAGGATGAAAGGCTATCGTGTACAAAGATCAAGCTAGTGGGAGAAGGGAACGACTATCATATAGTCAGGGTGCTTGATCGTTTAGGCGAGGTACACGATCGTGTAGGAAAAACTAGGCGATCGTTTAGTAAGGTTCAGGCGCTAAGCGATCGTTTGGGAAATGGTAAGCGATCGTTTAGAGAATGCACGCGCGGGTACGCGACCGTTTAGTAAATGATGTGCTATCATATAAACTCTGAATTACTATGCGATCGATTGTAAATCACACCGTGAGCAATTATATATATATTCTTTTCAAAATGAAAACAATTTCATTTTATTCTTCAGTTATGAAAACTGAATTGAACTTCCTACTATCTTATGGTTACGGAAAAAACGTCGGGCAATTATCCCATAACTATCTATTTAATAAAATAATAAATATAATCATATTATATTCATAACTAGGGGTGTTCGTGGCTTGGGTTGGGTTGGGTTGAAAGACTTTTTAGACCCAACTCAATTATTCGAGTTGTAAATTTTTTTCAACCCAAATAACTCTTATTAAAAAATGAACCCAACCCAACCCAACCATGAAATATTTGGGTTGGACTGGTTTCGGTTAATCGGGTCACTTATTTAAAATTTTGTTCTGAAAAGAAGCAAAATGTAAAAAAGTAAAAATCTAATTTAATTATTTTCATATATTGAATTAAGATTAACAACTCAATTTCAATTTATATAGTGAAAATTTTCTTTCTAAAGTGCAAAAAAAAACTACTTTTAAGAGTTGTTGAAGAATAAATTATTCAAAAAATATTGGAATTAAATAAAATTAAAATCAATATATGTATAAATAATTGTATTATAAGTAATAAAAAATATATTTTGTAAAGTTAATAATGAATTCGGGTTGGTTCAGGTTCGTTTGGGTTATATTAGGTGAACCCATGAACCAACCCAACCTGTAAAAATTTCATCTATTTGAACCCAACCCAACCCAAATGAGTTGATAACCTAACCCAAACCGGCGGTTTGGGTTGGGTTGATCTATTTTTTCGGGTCATTGGGTTTTTTGAACACCCCTATTCATAACCTATAGTTTGATATCATATATCAACCATAGTGTTTTCTCTTCTACTTGATATAAATCATATTTATATCCAATTTCCTCTAAATTAATGTATCTCATACATTTAGTCAATCATATCAGGCATAATTAACCAGTTCAATTATATCATATATAATCAAACTCCCTCTTGTCAGTTTGAACATTTCAAACTGGTACGTAAATAGCTGGCTAAACTCTTTAGCCACGAGATCCACCATCCGTTAATTGCCAGACATTCCACTAAAGACCGACAGCTGAACTCTTCTTACCACAGATATATTTATGTGTCCATTGGATATAACCAATCATTAGCACGATAACCCTTCACAAATGCTCGTAAGTTCAGTTAGGTCAATTTACCCTTTTGCCCCTATAGTTACATCTTACTCCTTAAGTACCACTGATCCCTCTAATGAAGAATACAACATAGTCCTACTATGTGTGAACACCTCTCGGGCCATGAGAAGGTGTGTGGCGCCACATCGTTCAAAAGTGAAGTTTCTGTCATGAACGATGTTATATAACGAGCCGTTAACACTTCATGGTCAGACCTTATACAAATCTTTGTATAGAACGTCCCCCCTCGCATGTCCCCACACGAATGATCAGGATCAGACCGTCACAACACTTGTAACCATTCTACAATGCGGGCCGCATTCGTAAAGTTACCAGGATTAGGTTTCCCTCCTATATCCATATACTATGGACCATTTTGGTTATCACTTAAGACATGATCTACTTGTATGTCATCACATACATGCTTAAGTTACATAAAGACAACCAGGGATTTTAGTTTATTGGTTTGTGGTAAAGCAAATAAAATATCCAATATGCAAAGTCAAGAAGTGAAGTAAATATCATATATTATACATCACAAACGTTCGTACAAATTATTTATAAACTACAGGATATGAAACTTTAGGGCATCATCCCCAACAATCTTATGGTGGTGTCAAGTTCTGTTCGAGGATCGAGTTTTACTCACTGGTGATTGATGATCTTCCAATTGAGCATTGCGTTCATGCTGTTTGGACACGTTGATGACTGATCGAGGGAAATATGTGAAGAAAGATTTTTTCAAAGGTATTATCACTCTATCCTTTGTATTTATTTTAAGAAGCATGCTATAATTTATTCCTTATGCATAATCATTTCCATTTGATTGTAAATGTTCATGTTTTTTCACAATGGAGTCTGAAACGATCCGCTTTTGCTCACTAGTTCTCTAAATTTAGAGTTCCTTCAGGGGGCCCTTTGTTCAAGACCTGAAGTTAGCACTTAAGGGAACAACCTCTCTACTATCCCTAAAAGCGGGTAGGAATGAATTCTGTCCTGCATCCTATGTCCCCAGCTATCTACCCAGTCTTACCCCTGAAATGGGGGGCTTATTAAGCCAATGCCGTTGAGCCAACTTCATCCATGAAAATATAAGGATAATCCTGAATAAATAGGAGTTCATAGTCAGCTCTGGATTAAAGTCAAGTTACCTAGGTGATTTCTTGGAAATAGCCAGTCTTAAACAGTAAACAATGTTGTAAAGTAAGAGTAACTTAATTCTTGGTACGATCTTATGCAAACTCATTGCATAGGATGCCCCTGCTTCTCATGTCAATACATGAACGAATCAGGAACACTTTATTTGTAGTACTTTACAACAAATTATAACCATTATAAAATGAGCCGCATCTGATAGTGATGCCAGAATAAGATACCCAACCTTATTCGTATACTATAGACCATTTAGCTATTTACTGAACTTGATCCATTCTTATTTCTCCACATAAAGTTCATGTATTCATATAATAGTCATGAATTTTTTGTTTATTGGATTTAGACTTTACAAGTGCAATTCACATATTTAATAACAGTTTTATTGAATAAATGTCAATAACATCTTTATTGATGATAGAATCTGTTTAACATTACAAACTGCGAGTCTTAGAACATACAACCTAACATTAATACCATAAAATATCTAAATTGGTGGGTTTGTAGGTCCACATATATCACCATGAATTCATTCTAAATATGCAAGTGATTCAATCCCCACTTTAGCTGGTGATGGTTTTGAGGGAACTCTTATCAAAGAGAATCCATAAGCGGAAGTACGATTGATCTAAATTCATTGTGACATAATTACAAGCATTCACAAACATACAAACTAGTTATGCATTTCAGAACAAATTACGACATGCTTTCAAAACTAAATACAAAAAGAGTGAGAGACTTGCCTTTGAAGAACTTTTCTTCCACTGACCTCTCACTCTCGTGAAGACTTTGGACAACAAAATCTCACTTTCTTCTAGATCGTCTACTCAATCGTCCAGTATTCACAAACAAATTTATCTACAAACAATGAACCTCTCGGACATTACCACTCAATAACCTCAAAGTGAGAATCTAGGAGGTGTGGACCCTGTTAGATTTGGTAGAAGTTTGGAGGAAACAAGGATCGAACTCAACAACCAAGAAAGTGAGAGATTATAGTGTCTATCATATAGACTTTGTGCTTGATTGCTTAGTAAAATTTCAGCAGGTGCATGATCATTTACGAAATCAGGTTTGATTGTTTACTCAGACGTTTAGTGAAGCTCGCTTGCCACGCGATCGCTTAGTAAAAAGCTACACGATCGTTTAGAGAATGGCGCGTGTATACGATCGTTTAGACAAACACTTGAAGCTGTTGTGTAGTCTCTTGTGAACTAAATGATTGGCAGTTTACTTAATGAAGCGATCATTTACAAAATGAAAACATTTTTCATTTTTATCCTTCAGTTATGAAAACTGAATATAACCTCCCACTTTCATGCACGGTTAAAGAGAAACTACCAACAATTATCTCATAATTGTTTTAAATATAAATAAATATAATAACTAACTTATCATATTATATTTATAGCCTATAGTTTTAATATCATATCATATGTAATATTTAAACCACAGTCCCTTTCTCTTTTACTTGATATAAATCATATTTTTATCATTTTCCTCCAATTAATGTATCTCATACATCATGTCAACTATATCACATATAATTGAACCGGTTTAATTATATCATATATAATCAAACTCCCTCTTGTCAATTTGAACACTTCAAGCTGACCCAAAAACTGATTCTCAACTTGAATCCATTGAGCTACCAAGAGGACCTTATGGACCTATGGCTTGAAGCTCCAACGGTTCGTGAATAGCTGACTAAACTCTTTAGTCACGAGATCCACCATCTGTTAACTGTCGGGCACTTCAATAAAGACCGCAGCTGCACTCTTCTCATTACAGATATATTTCTGTGTCCATCGGATATAACCAGTCAACAGTACGAGAACCCTTCACAAATGCTCGTAAGTATAGTTAGGCCAATTTATCGTTTTGCCCCTGTAATTACATCTAACTCCTTAAGTACCACTGATCCCTCTAATGAACAATACATCATAGTCCTACTATGAATGGACACCTCTTGGGCCATGAGAAGGCGTGTGGTGCCACATCGTTCAAGTCCCGGAATCAACCCTTAAGGGAGCAATCTATTTACTTACCTCTGCTTCGGAGTGAATTCCATCTTGTATAGCTGAGTTCCCAGCTTCTCAATCAGAAAAATCCTCAAAGTGGTAGGTTTGAGTCCATGATCTGGCCACTCGCACCCATGCAAATCAAAGGACTACCCTCAAAGGCAGGAGTTCCCAACTCACTCAGGATTAAGGTCATATTACCTATGGACATCCTAGTGAAGTGAAGTCTCTGTCATGAACGACGTTATATAACGAGACTATACACTTCGTGATCTGGTCTTATACAAACTCCTTTGCATAGGACACCCCCGCTTGTATGTCTCCATATGAATGATCATGATCAAACCATTTGTAGCACGTCACAACACTTCTAACTATCTACAAAGCAGGTCGCATCTGTAGTGTCACCAGGATAAGGTTTCCCTTCTATATCCATATATTAGAGACCATTTTGGTTATTACTTAAGGCATGATCCACATGCATGTCTCCACATACATGCTTAAGTTACAAAGACAACAAGGGATCTTAGTTTATTGGTTTGTGATAAATGTAAATAAAACATCTCATGTTTCATAGACAACAGTTAAGAAAACATCTCATATTATTACATCACCAGCGTTTGTTCATACAAATGTTTACAAACTACATGATCCTACGACAGTTTAGGGCATCAACACCAACAGGTTAATTATCACTTTTCCTTGAGAGCAACCATCACATGATAATTCATTAGATTTAATAATCTTTTGACTCTTCAATGGGTGTCTATTTGAATTCTCAATAATTCTTCTCATCATTATAGATCATGGATAACCTAATATCTCATGTCAAATTGTAAATATGTCTGAATTCATGAACTTCAGGTTCATTATTGCATATGTTTCAATTACTCGTATATGAGTATAATATAATCCAGAAGATAAAGTAAGCAACTCTTCCAATATACGTTTTTCATTTGAGACAATAGATATGATATAAAGATACTCCATATTATTCTTACTAGCAGTCTTAATATGATAAACATTGCAACAATATCTTTAAAACTAAGTAAATTTCTCTTTGATTGACTAGAGAACAATGCATTGGCCAATTGTAAATTTTATTTCTCTAGGAAAAATAATATTTACTTTTCCAAAGCCTTCAATCAGGTTTGCAGAACTTGATATCGTATTAACTTTTGCTTCCAACATTGTCAGTTTGGAAAAATATTTTCTATTTGTAAGTATTATATGTATAGTTATACTGTTTGCCAGACATAGATCTTCTTTACTCATTTTTTAGTCACCTAAAGTATGAAAATGATTTAGGTTTCTTCATTAAAAGAAAATAATGATAATAACAAAAACAACATTTGGAATATACAAAGGTTAACATCTACTAAAAGAATAAAAAAACATGGAGATGAATAAAAAAAAATTAAGTCTAGATATTTTCAAAATCAAAGGAAACACTTGATGTTCCATCAATTATGTCGATTTTCTCTTCAGAAGATTCAAAGAAGTTAGACACATCCAAATTTGTCATATGGGATGAGTCAAATATATCATTATCCTGGTATACAAAATTTACTTCCACTTTTTTCTTTTTTTCCTTCAAGGATGCTTGATAGAGATCAATTAAGTGTTTTGACGTACGATAGATACATGACCAATATCCAGTCATTCCGCATCATAACCATTTATTTTCAATACTTTTTGAACTCTTATCTTGTGAAGTTTTTTCTTTGTGATCATCATTTTTTGTGGTTCTTTTGAAATTTTAATGATTAGAACGACCACCACGAAAATAATTATTATTTCCTCCTTTGTCAAGGTCACGACCTTGACCACACCACGACCTCGACCACTATTATTATTAAAATTCACAACATCATTTCAGATAATGGTGTTGTTCTAGTTGCTCGAGATTAAAGATGGCAACGGGGTCGGGTCAAGACGGGGATGCACTCCCCATCCTTGTCTCCGTGGGGAATTTTAATCCCTATTCCCGTCCCTATTCCTCGTTTTGGGGAAGTCGGAGAGATCGTGGTCAAAAATTCCCGACGGGGTATCGGGTCCCCACGGGAAAAAATCTCCACTTTTTATTTTATTATTTTTATTATTTAAAATTAACTAAAATTAATGTTTATATCGAAATTGTAAATTTTATGTAATAAATTAGTATTAATGTTACATATATTTGTTTAAATTAACAATTTAAAAAAATTAATGTTTTTTCATTATAAAATTTATTATATTAGAAAATTAAAAAAAATAACTGATACAGTATTAAGACAATAGTGGGTTGTGGTCCTTCAGAAGCTTAACCATCTGTGAGCACTGTCAAAATTGAAGACTTGATTATGCAATTGCAGTTTCTTCAGGGATGGATATGTTGAGGTAGGCCAAATTTTCTTTTGCAAGAATGACGTGAAGGTGACATTATCAATATTGGCCATTAAGAAGAACTTTGAAATGCGGGTCAAGAAATCAAATAAAAATATCTATAGCGTGCGATGCATTCATAAGACAGTAAGCTAGTGTATAGTCTATGCAATTAGAATGAACCAATATTAGGGTTAACTTTTGAAAAAGATAGGATTGTAGTCTTTATTTCGAATATTGTCATTCCCTATGGAAGATTTGTTAGGGTAGAACTATAAATTCCAAAATGATGGGTTTGTTAGGCTTTGGACTCTAAACTCGTGGTTTTTAAATAAATAAACAAATTACTGATTATTAATAAACATAACATTTAATAAAGTAAAATTCAAGGTTATTTGCATGAGACTTGAACAAGTATGTAGTTGATATATAGTGGATTATGTTCAAGTATAACCTAAAGGGTCCATAATAGATGGATAAGGTTAGGTGTCTTATCCTGGTAACACTATAGATAGTGTTGGGAATGTCCTAAAACTCGCCATTCGCAAATATGTTATATGAGAAACATATTCTATTTATCAATAATAGTATTATTGAGTTGTTCATTCAATAAAATGTTATTGTTATTGCATTCTGTTATAAAAATCTAATAAACGAAATCTATGGCTATAGTATGCATACTTTAACTTTATGTGGAGACGTGAAAGTGGATCAAAGTTTTATTATATGACCAAAATGGTCTCTAAGTATATGGACGAGATTGGGTATCTCGTCCTGGTGACACTATTGGATGCGACCCACTTTGTATACTGATACAAATGATGTTATCCCGAAATCATTCATGTAGAGACATGTGAATGAGGGCATCCTATGCAAAAGATGTTTGCATAAGATTAGAAATAATCACTTTTCTTTGTAATGACCGTTTACTTATAAAGCTGACTATTTCAAATCTGATGACCTAGGGTAACTCGATCTTAATCCTGAGCTAACTATGAACTCCTGTTTATTCGGGATTATCCTTTGATATGCATAGGTAAAAGTAGTTCAACAACACTGCTCAATAAGTCTCCCATTTTGGGAATAAAATCAGATAGATAACTGGGGGCATAGTCTTGCAAGATGGAATTCACTCCTACCCGATTTAGGGTTATCAAATTGGTTGTTCTCTTAAATATTGATTTATGATTTTGAACAATGGGTCCCCTCCCTCTCATGGTCGAGAGGTACATGGTTTAGTAGTTGGAATATAAATCAATTATTCAATTGAGGATCGATGGGAGCTTAAGGAGCAAGATGTATTTATAGGGGTAAAACGATAATTTTGACCTAGCTGTAAATACGAACGACCAGTGAAGGATCGACTTACTAATTATGGTTAAAGTGGATAGAAATATATCTACAGTGAGAAGAGTGTAACTATCGAGCTATAGTGGTGTGCCTCGATAGTTAACGAATATTGATTAATTCGATCTAAAGAGTTTAGCTAATTAATTTCAAATTGTTGGAGCTTATGATCTATAGGTCCATAAAGTCCCTATACTAGCTCGTAAAATTATACATTGATTAGTGAATTGAGCGAATTTGAAATGTTCAAAATCGAAACTATGGTTTTGAATCTGAAGTGTTTAAATTCAATTTAGGGTTTAATTAAACGTTTAATTTATCAAAATTAAACGTAAATAGAAGAGTTTACAATATTTAAATATTGATTTAAATATTAATTAACATGAATGAGATTCATGTATCAATTAGGTGTTTAATTAATTTAATATTTGATATTAAATTATTATTTTATTAATTAATTATTTAAATAAAAAATTAATTTTATAAAATTCAAATTCAAATTTGAATTTTTTTAACTAAATTTAATTTTGGTGAAAAAATAAATGGAAATTGAAAATGGAAAAGGAAAAATTGGAAAAATGTAGAGTTGGTGGATTAATCCACTTACCAACACCTAGACCACTCATTTAATGCTGATTAAGTGAGTGGATGCATGTTTAAACTCCTTAAATACTCCAATTTTTCAGATTGGAAGGATTCATGTATCTGAAATTCTAAAAATTTGCACTCTCTCTAAAAACCATCCTCTTCCATAACCAAATTGAACTCAATTGAGATTCCACCTCTCAGTCCAAGTTAGAGGATAGTAGAGAAGATCATTGTGGTGGTCTACTATCAATTTGGAGGCTGAATTCGTAGAGAGAAACAGGAATTTCAGTGGTTTATCAAAGTTGAAACCCTTCTCCTTTAAAAATGTTTTATTGCATGCTTTTAAAACTCAAATTAAGTGTAATTTGAGTGCTTATGATTCTGTTTTCTTCTGCTATATGTATGTTTAAACTATCAGATACGACTCGCTTTTTAATTTTTGCAAATGATGTAATCCAAATCATTGATGTAAAGACATGTGGGTAGAGGTATCCTATACAAAGAGTTTGTAAAAGACTGGATCGCGGAATAATTAATCTCTCTTTGTAAATTTGTTAATTGAAGAGATAATATTTCACAAGATGTTCATAAGTAACTCGATCTTAATCCTCAATGAGTTATGAACTTCTGTCTGTGAGAGCTTGTCCTTTAATTTGTATGGGTGAGAGTGGCTTGAGTCACCGACTCAATATGCCTACCATTTTGGTGACTTGACTAGATGAGGAGATGAGAACGTAATCTCACAAGATGAAATTCACTTAGGAAAGTAGATGAGTAATCCTTAAGTACTACTCCTAGATTTGAACAGGAAAAGATACGCGAATACCCGTTGCAGAAGTGATTGCATCCTAATTCTAATTTTATATAATATACATAAAATATAAAAGACGGAAACAAGATATATAAGATCTATTAAGCATATAGTTATGTAGAAATTAAATAGGAAAAAGAGATTCAAAAGTCACATATCCTTGGAGACTAATCTCTTCTCAATTCCTCTCCGAAGACTAAATAATGACATTTGATGGATCTTAAATCACACACATGGGTGAGAAATCCACTTCAAATTTTCACTAAATTTTCATATTATTAAATTTTCTAATTTTAGTTATTTTATTTTATTATTATACTTCATATATTTGTTTATTTATTTATTATATTATATTTTCTCCATATTCGTTGTGCTCCTCAATTTCACAATACTTTATCATCACGAGCTCCTGTTACTTCCATCGCTGAAGGTAAGTCCTACAGGTAGGTCGATTTTTTCCTCTTTATTATAATTAATAAATTAAATATTATTTTACATATTCAGTACATATTAAATTTCTAATATATATACAATATTTTGTGATAATGTTGCCATGACGAACCTTACAGAATTAGAATTCACAGTCCTTGACATTCTTGGCAATAATTATTTATCATGGGTGCTCGATGCCAAAATTCACTTGGATGCTATGAACTTGGGAGAAACAATTAAAGAAGAAAATATGACATCCAGTCAGGAAAAAAAAAAGCAATGATTTTTCTTCGACATCATCTCCACGAGGGATTAAAAATGGAGTATCTTACAATAAAAGATCCATGTATCTTGTGGAAAAATTTGAAAGAAATGTATAATCATAAAAAAACAGTCATTCTTCCTAAAGCTCGTTATGATTATTGTTATGTGGAGAGAAAATTAATGATGTTGTTATGTTAGAGAAGACATTTTCTATATTTCATGTCTCGAATATGCTCCTGCAGTAGCAATATCGAGAAAAGGGTTTTAAATAATATTATGAACTAATTTCATGTATTCTCGTGGTCAAACAAAATAACAAGTTATTAATGAAGAACCACGAATCTCGACCAACTGGAACAACATCATTCCTTGAAGTGAATGTTGTGAATGTTAATAATCATGGTCGAGGTCGTGGCCATGGTCGTGATCGTGGCAGGGGAAGAAATAATTATTATTTTCTTGATGGTCATTCTAATCATTCAAATTTCAAAAGAACCACATAAAAATGATGATAAAGAAAAAACTCCACAAGATAAGAGTTCAAAGAGTATTAAAAATAAATGTTTGTGAAGCGGAATGACTAGGCATTGGTCACGTACCTGTTGTATGTCAAAACACTTAGTTGACCTCTATAAAGCCCCCGAAGGAAAAAGAGAAAAACATGAAAGAAAATTTTGCATACCAGGATAATGACATATTTGACCCATCCCATATGATAAATTTGAATGTGGCGAACTTCTTTGAATCTCTCGAAGAGAAGATTGGAACAGTTGATGGAACTTAAAGTGTTTCGTTTGACTTTGAGAATATCTAGACTTAATGTTGTTGTTTTCTTTTATCTATCTTCATTTTTTTTTAGTAACTTTTGTATATTTTAAGTGTTGTTTTTCTTATTGTAATTATTTTCTTTTAATGAAGAAACATAGATCATTTTCATATGTTGGGTGATTAAAAAATGAGCAAAGAAGATCTATGACTAGCAGATAGTGCAAACACACACATAATATTTACAAATAAAAATATATTTTTCCAAATTAACAATGCTAAAAGTAAAAGTAAATACAATATCAGGTTCAGCAAATTTGATTGAAAATTTTGGAAAAGAAAATATTATTTTTCCTAGATGAATAAAATTTACAATTGACAATGCATTGTTCTCTAGTCAATCAAAGAGAAATCTTTTAAGTTTTAAAGATATATGTTGCAATGGTTATCATATTGAGACTGATAGTAGAGTAATGTGGAATATCTATACATTATCTCTACTATCTTTGATGAAAAACGTATATTGGAAAAGTTATTTACTTTATCTTCTAGATTGTATTATATTCTCATACGAGTAATTGAAACATATGCAACAATGAACCTGAAGTTCATGAATCCATATGTATTTGCTATTTACCACAATAGATTGGGTCATCTAGGGTCTATAATGATGAGAAGAATTATTGAGAATTCAAGTATACACCTATTTAAGAGCCAGAAGATTCTTCAATATAATGAATTATCATGTGATGCTTGTTCTCAAGACAATTTAATAATTAGACCATCACCAGTTAAAGTGGGAATTGAATTACTATATATGGACCTATTAACCCACCAAGTGGACCGTTTAGATATTTTATGGTATTAATAGATGCATCTAGTAGATTGTCACACATGTGCTTATTATCAAGTCGAAGTCTTACATTTGTAAGATTACTTGCTCAAATAATTAGGTTAAGAGCACAATTTCCTGATTATACAACCAAGACCATTCGTCTTGATAATGCTGATGAATTTACATCCCAAACTTTTGATAATTATTATATGTCAATTGGCATAAGTTTGAACATCCTATAGCTCATGTTCATACACAAAATAGTTTAGCAGAATCATTTATAAAAACATTTGCAATTAATTGCAAGACCATTACTTATGAGAGCTAAGCTTCCTTCATCTGTATAGGGACATGCTATTTTGCATGCGTGTCACTTGTACGCATTAGGCCAATAGCTTATCATAAGTACTCGCCATCACAATTAACTTATGGTCATGAGCCAAATATTTCCCATATGAGAATTTTTTGATGTGCAGTATATGCTCCAATTATTCCACCACAACGCACTAAAATGGATCCTCAAAGAAGATTAGAATTATATGTTGGATATGATTCCCTATCAAGTATTAAATATCTTGAATCCCTGACTGATGATGTATTTACTGCACTTTTCTAATTGTAATTTTAAGAAATAAAATTTTCAACATTAGGGGGAGGTATTAAAAAATTGGAAAAAGAAATTACATGGAATGCATCGTTATTGTCTCATTTAGATCTTCGTACAGATCAATGTGAACTTGAAGTTCAGAAAATACTTCATTTGCAAAATATAGCAAATCAATTACCATATGTATTTATAGATACAAAGAAAGTAATTAAGTCACATATACCAACAGCAAATGTTGCATATACTGACAGGATGTAAATACCCATTAAGAAATCCTCGACATAACTAGTGAGAAAGGTGAAATACCTAAAGATAATAATGAGATTTCAATAAACTATGTCATGATAGGTGTTGATTATTTCCTTTATTGTGAAATTTTATATTGTACTTATTGTATTATATTTGCTATACTTTATTCTTTCCTTATTTGTAATTGGGTATTTCTTCTATTTAAGAAACTCTTTCCTCCTAAGATTAATAAGAGAAAAAATAATTTTTTTTAGCATGGTATTAGAGCAACAAAATTTTTTAAACCCTAAAAACAAAAAGCCCTATTTTTTTCTTTTTCAAACCATAGAAAAAAACCCAGCCTTCTATCGTCACGATTTCGCAGTCTGTCGTCCAACCGTGTCTGCGCTGCTGACCGCTATTTTCGCTGCCGACCGGTTGCCACTGTCCGTCAACTATAATTTTCCTAGTTGTTGGGAAGAAAGCCGTAGGAATGTTATGATTTGCAAAAAACCTATTGGCTCAATTGAATGCTCTGCGTTGGTGATTGAAAATACAACAATGAAGGCTTCTAATCAATCCAATAAGCCACATGAAAGCCTCGTGTCTGGTGTGACCATTGCAATAAACTCGACGTGCACGTGAAACTTGTTGGAAACTTCATGGAAAACCTACAAATTGGAGAAGTTCTAAGCAACATACCTTTAATGCTAATGTTGTTGACTCCATCCCGTTTGATAAAGAGCAAATTGATCAAATTATGAAGCTACTACAGACCAATTCATCATCTAGTAATCCTAGTGTTTCCTTGGCACAATCAGGCACTTGTCCTCAAGCTCTCTCTTGCCTTAATTCATCTCCATGGATTATAGACTCTGAAGCTTCTGATCATATGATCAGTTCCTCTTGTTTATTTGAATCATATTCTCCTATGTATTGCAATGAAAAAATTTGCATTGCCGATAGCAGTTTCACCTCTATTGCAGGAAAAGGAACTATTCCTTTGACTACAATACTTATATTACGCTATGTCTTTCATGTTCCAAAATTAGCTTGTAACTTGTTGTCTGTTAGTAAACTCTATAAGGATGCTAATCGTCGTGTTATCTTTTGTGAAACTAATTGTAGCTTTCAGAATCAAGGAATCGGGGGGGGGGGGGGGGGGGGACGATTGGACGTGCAGGATGATTGATGGTCTCTATTACTTTGATGAAGTTTTTGCTAGTCATAAAAAAGTTCAGGACTTGAGTAGTGTTTGTTCTCCTTCTGTTAAAGAAACTATCGTGCTTTGGCATCGTAGATTAGGGCATCCAAATTTATTTTATTTAAAGTATCTATTTTTCGATTTATTTAAAGGATTTGAATGTTCAGTTTTTCAATGTGAAAGTTGTATTTTTGCCAAACATCATCGATCCACCTATTTGCCTAAACCGTACAAGGTTTCATCACCTTTTTCCTTAATTCATACTGATGTTTGGGGTCCATCTAAAGTCTTAACTCATAGTGGTAAGCGTTGGTTTGTTACCTTTATAGATGACCACATTCGTTTAACTTGGCTTTATTTGTTAACAAAAAAGTCAGAGGTAAAAGAGGTTTTTGTTCGGTTTTACAATATGATAGAGACTCAAGTTCAAACTAAAATTCGAATTCTTCACTCCGATAACGACACTGACTATTTCAATAAACAATTAACCAATTTTTTTTTCAAGAAAAGGGCATTTTTCATCAAGCTACATATTGTGACACGCCTTAGTAGAATGGCATTGCTAAGCAAAAGAATAGACACTTACTTGAAGTTGCTCGTGCCCCTGTGTTCTTTATGAATGTTCCAAAATATTTGTGGGGTGATGTCGTTCTTACAGCTACATATCTGATCAATCGAATGTCGTCTAAGGTTTTGAATTATTAAACTCCTCTTAATCACTTCAATGAGTCCTAATAATCGGTTGTCTTCTGATTTATCAATTAAATTGTTTGGGTGTACCGCTTATGTCCATACTTCTCCTCTTTCTCGAACTACGCTTGATCCTCGAGCTACTAAATGCATTTTTGTAGGCTATGTTTCTCATAAGAAAGCTTACAAATGTTTTGATCCTTTGATCCACAAGTATTTTGAGAGTATGGATGTGTCTTTTTTGGAAAATCAACCTTTTTTTGGCTCAAATTTTCTCCAGGGGGAGATATCTAACCTTGAAGATAATTTTTGGGATACTTTATCTCTCCCAAACATAAGTGGTCCTGTAATTATGAGCTCTAGTCCTTCGATACCAAGTATGGAGAGTTCTTCTCTACTAAAAAATGACTCTACAATTCGAAATCCTGAACTTCAAGTTTATACTAAAAGAAACTTGACTCAAAGAGTCCGAGATCAGACAATTGACTTATCATAGGAACAATCAAATACTCTGATGAATGATCCTAAAGATCCAGGTATTAGACATTCTACTCCTATTTCTCCCAGTTCTTCATCTCCTTCTAATCCTTTACCTGATGTCTTTGATCATGATATTCCAATTGCTCATAGGAAAGGTACTCGTAAATGCACCAAATATCCTATTGAAAACTATCTTTCTTATCATAGATTGCCCGACTATTGTAAAGCCTTCACATCCAAAATAATCAACCTATTTGTTCCAAGAAATATATAGGAAGCCCTAAATGATTTGAATTGGAAATTAGCAGTGATGGAAGAGTTCAATGCACTGAAACAAAATTGTGCATGGGACATAGTCAAACTACCAAAAGATAAGAAGACCGTGGGATGCAAATGGATGTTCATTGTAAAATGTAAAGCTGATGGTAGTTGTAATGACCGACCCCCTAGGACTTAAGTTAGGCCCTTACTAAATACATGCATGCATGGAACTCAAAACGACACTTGGTTATGGCGAAATAAATGCTAACTAAATAAGGTAAGTTCAAAAGACTTTCATTAAATTCAAATACTAAATCAATAGTAGGGTACCCATAAATCATAAAGGATAATAAATAAATCTGAAAACGATTCTTAAAAGTAAGTTTTAAACATCAAAACTAAAAATTAAGAGAAACATCAAAAGAACTTTAAATCTCATGAGCGGAAGCGTAAAAGCTAATCCTAGTGGCTTGATCACGAATTCCGCTTGTCCATCATCGATTCATCTCTACTCTTACCTGAAACAACAACATGAGAAAGAATGAGTATAAAATACTCAGTAAGTAACCCCACTACTGGGGTCAGGCTAAGCATCTATGTCCTCTAGATACCCACCTCTGGTGAAACATATACACTGCTCTAGTCCTCATGGGACACATATACACATGAAACAAGAAGGAGACTGAGTCCTATCCTACTGTAGTTAAGTATGCTCACTACCTCTAGTGAATCCCGAAGGAGACACAAACTGGTGAATCCTGAAGGAAACATAAACTGGTGAATCCCAAAGGAAACACAAACTGGTGAATCTCGAAGGAAACACAAAATCTAATAGGCATCTAACTAATCAGTAATGACATTTGCACAGTCTCAACATCACAATCATCACTGTACGAATCTATGGCATACATATAAACCTCAACATCATGGCTCTACAACATACACATATACCTCAACATCATGGTTCTACAACATACATGTATACCTCAACATCATCAGAACAAATACAACCATGGAAGCACATACCATCTCACACTAGCATTCAAGTGTCTATGTGCATAAATAAATAATTCGGATCTCGTAACAGAACATACTTTAATCATGTTATACTATCAATCTTTCATGTTGTCATTCTGCCATAACCTTCATTTAACATACTAGCATACATCTAATGTCTGACCCGTGGGTAGTTCCAGTAGTAAGATTACTTACCTTGATATTAGGTCGAACCAAAAAGCAATTGAATCTTTGTGAAATTCTTGAATCCTTAATCAAGCTTAAACATAAACCAAGCTTTAAAATTAATAGTTAAGGCCAAATTCCAAACACTCAAATATTACAAAATATTTCCAGATAATCTTACTTAAGTTGTGATCCAATTCGAATTCACCTTCCAAACCTCAAATTTTAAGCCCAAATAATTAGCAAACCAAACTCTTTTTCATCTTGAATGAAATTCTTAAGTCAACCCCCTAATCATAATTTGAAAGTAGGCTTACATGATTAAAGCTTGAATCAAATACGTACTTCACTACCAATGTCTCAAATAAATTATCCATATGTAGCTTCGTAAAAAAAATCACTTCCAAATGACTTTACCAAAATTTCTCAACAACCAAAATTAATCTACAAGAGGGTCATCAAAGCATAAAACTTACCAAAACTCACTAAAACAAACTCCAACTTCATTGAACAACACCTCAATACCTTCACAAACTTGAATCCAAAGTTGAAACACAATGGGTATCAACCTATTGATGCCAAAAGTAAATAAGTATTCAAGAATCAACTGAAAACAACCCAAATGACAGAAATCTTATCCAAATCGATTCATGAAGAAGAAACTGACGCGACGGCTTTGGGCGATGACTAGGGTCTCGGCTGGAGGAAGAAGAAATTGAAGGAGGGGTGCCAGTGGGTACGTGAGGAAGGAAAAGGGGGTGGGTTTGACTTTTTATAAAAAAAAAAAAACAACAACAATAATAATAAAATAAAAAAAGAAATAAATATAATTACATTTAATTTCTTTCCGTTTTATACTATTAAATTCCTTTCCGTTTCAAAAGAAAATTAATTCTTGCCATTAATTTCTAACTTGAATAAATTTCACGCCAACAATTAAATTCCCTCACTTACACTTGAAGTCCAAAATTTCAAAAATGCCCTCCAACTAATAACAATTACTGAAATTCCAAATAATAAAGTTACTGAAATTACATTATTACTAAAAAAATGTGCGGGGTGTTATAGTAGTACTAAAAGATACAAGGCCAGATTGGTTGCCAAGGGGTTCACTCAGACCTATGGCATTGATTATCAAGAAACATTTGCTCTAGTAGCTAAAATTAATTCTATTATAATCTTGTTGTATGTGGCAGTTAATTTTGAATGGCCTCTTTATCAACACTATGTGAAGAATGCCTTTCACAATGGGGATCTTGAAGAAGAGGTTTTTATGGACTTGCCACCTGGTTTTGAGGTGGATCTTGGGATTAACAAAGTGTGCAAGTTAAAGAAATCATTATATGGGCTTAAACCATCTTCCAGAGCATGGTTTGAGCGGTTTGGAAAGGTAGTCACAAGCTATGGATTCAGTCAAAGTCAACCTGATCATACTATGTTCTATAAACAACTGGAAGTGGTAAGTTGGTTGTTTTGATAGTGTATGTTGATGATACCATTCTTACAGGTAATGATGAGACATGACTGAATATCTTGAAGAAAAACCTTGCTAATAATTTTCAAATCAAGGACCTGGGAACCTTAAAGTATTTCTTAGGAATGGAGTTTGCCAGATCTAAAAATGGCATTCTTGTCAACCAAAGGAAATATATTCTTGACCTACTGAATGAGACAGATTTACTTGGTTGCAAGATAGCAGAAACTTCTATTGAGAAAAATTTAAAACTGGTTGTTGCAACTGAAAAAGAAGTAAAAGAAAAGGAAAAGTACCAGAGGCTTATAGGGAGACTCATATACCTCTCTCACACACGTCCTGACATTGCTTTCTCATTTATTGTAATAAGTCAGTTCATGCATGCTCCCGAGCCAATTCATTTTGAAGAAGTTTATAGAATTTTGAGATATTTGAAAGGTACTCCAGGAAAAGGTATGTTATTCACGAAGCATGATCACCTAAACATTGAGGTTTACACTGATGCTGATTGAGCAGGAAGCACGACTGATAGAAGATCTACTTTGGGGTATTGCTCTTTTGTTGGAGGCAATCTGGTTACTTGATGAAGTAAAAAACAAAGTGTGGTTGCAAGAAGTAGTGCTGAAGCAAAATTTAAGGCATTAGCCCATGGTATTTGTGAGGGCATATGGATAAGAAGACTATTGGAAGAATTGAATTTCTCTTAGACAATGCCCATATGCATCTATTATGATAACAAGTCAGCAATTTTCATTGCCCACAATCTAATCCTTTATAATAGAACCAAACATATTGAAGTTGATAAACACTTCATAAAGGAAAAGATTGATGCAAGAATAATATGCATTCCCTTTCTCCCGACAGCAGAGCAAATCGCAGATGTGTTAACCAAAGGTCTTCCAAAGTGGCAATTCAACATGTTGATTAACAAATTGGCTATGAATGATATCTTCAAACCAGCTTGAAGGGGAGGATTGTTAGGAATGCGACCTAAGTCTCACATTGGTTAGATAAGGGGAGGATCATGGGTATATAAGTGAGGATGACTATCTGAAGAAAATCGAATTCGAGATTTCCATGAGCAGCGGAATATAGATCATTCAAAATTACAATCATGAATGAACATTACAAATTACAGTCGTACAGAAACATGCGGTTATACAATTAATATAGAAATTACAGCATAAACAACTACAAATGAACAAAGAGAAAACTCTACGAACATTTGTAGACTCGTCTCCACGCTCCTTGCTCACGAATGCTCGAACACAGTAACTGGTGCTTGAATTTTATGAAATGGAAATTATGAATGATATGTGTTGGTGGAATGCATTGTGCACTCAAGTTTCCCCAGAGAAATCCAAGTGTAAATTCCTCTAAGTTTCCTGGTAAGTCCAGGGTCGAACATAGGGACTTGTGAAAATAGTTGCGTTGGAGATTTTTATGAAAACTTGCGGTAACCAGTTGAATAAATAAGTGTTGGGTTGTTGTTGCGTTAATGAAAATAATAATGAATGCGACAGAGTTCGAAAAGAGTTGATAAACGGGAAATACGATGAGTATGCGGTGAACGGGTTGAGAAGGGTTTCAGCTAACACTCCCTAGGATGTGTTCATGCCTTGCGATCATGCAACATGCATACAATAGTAAACCACCTCTCGACGTGAATGTCATAGCTTCTAAGGCTAGAACGCATATGATAAATATGCGATAAGTCTACAAGGTTTACATATAAACCTCTATCTCTATTTATGCGATGACAACATGACATTCACACAAATATGCGACCACATAATATCATTCCTATTCCTAGGATGCATGTGATGCAAGTTGACAAACAGAGCTTATCTCTAAGTCCCTATCACTTGTTTATGCAAGCCTAATATTGCTCTTTCGAGTCCATATTCTAACCTAGCTCTCTCGAGACATTAGGTTCTTTCTTTAGATTCCCTCTCAAGTAACTCTAAAGGGGTATTTTGCACAATATTAAACAAGACGATCGCAAGTAATGAACTTCCTAGATCATGTTAGCTTAGTTCCTCTCAACCCATTCAACTAGTTTAGCTACTCATGTGTATTAAGAGAGTGAGCAGATGTAGAAATAGAACTTCCATTGAATAGATATAAGATGAAGTACAAAATAACAATGCAAGTATAGTAAAGAGCCTGGAGCAATTTCTTGCTGCCAAGCGTTACACTGTTTCTACTCGTGCTCTAAAGATATTCTTGCTTTCATGAGAGTCAGCCCACTCTCTGCTCTTACGCCCCAAGGTTCTCTCTCAAGCTGCCTTGGATAATCTCCGGTGTCACCACTCTTCTCTTGCTCCGTTGTAAAATGGAAAAGAAAACTATGAACAGAGGTATGAACTTGTAATGGTGATGAGGTAATCGACTGCTTAACCCCTTCTCTGAAGAATGCACTTGGTATTTATAAGGCATCAAAGGTGAAAGGTGGCTTCTCTCTCCTAGTTGTACAGATGGGACAGCTTTAATTCCTGACTGATGCGCCGGATAATTGTCACTGATAAAGATGGATGTACTTTATGATCGTTATCGGCTGTCAACTTAATTTGGATCCGACTGTCATCAGCTTTCTGTCCCATCAATCTTAATTATCCTTTTGTCTAGATGCACCCACCATGTTGTGGTGATTCTTCTTGGGTGAATGTTTGCGAGCACAATCATTGCAAAGTCTTGCAGTGAAGTTGCGCTCGATCAATGTATTCCTATGATCGTATTCTTTGCATTGCGTTAACGCATTATCCTGCACAAAAATATAAAGATCAACTGCTCTAATGCACTGGACGCATGCGATCGCAATATTATAGAATTTATAGTTAATGGACGCAATTTAACATATTTCATCAACGCAATCCAACATTGTTTAAGGATTTAGCACTATGATAACGTGTGTTTTTGCCCGTTATCATCAACCTTGAATGCTCGAACAACACGACCGCAACATTGCACGAACACTTCGCACTCGAACTCAGTGATCGCCTCGGTCATGAACTCCTCAGCAACACGAACGGCCTCCACAGAACCTAAATGATGTCGAGTTGAGTATGACACCACCAAGAAGACTACCTTAGTATTCTCGATGTGAGAATCCAGAGGGTGGGCTCTATTCAAACTTGGTTTGAGGCAGACGAAGAAAGAAGAACAATCGTGTACACGATTGGGCAAATGGGAGAAGACAGAAACCTATCGCATAGGCTGATGCCCAATCGTTTAGCTAAAGCTAAGCGATCATCTAGGAAAAACTAAGCGATCGTTTAGCTCAGTGTCGCCTACAAAACACTACACGATCGTTTACTAAAAGCACGTTGTCACTTAGTAAATCGGTATTTACTTGACTAGCGCCGTGAGTTTTCTTTTTGCAAGAGAAATAAAAAAAAATCCTTTCAACCTTTTGTTAAAACTTACTAAAATTAGAAAAATAATTTTCCTTTAAACTCACGGTTACCATGAACCACCAATAACCTCTCACTCAATTTGTTATTAGAGAAAAAGATTTAATTATCCAATAATTAATATTATTATAAATATAAAGGATAACCAACTTATCATATTATATTTATAACCTATAGTTTTAATATTTCATCTCATGAAACATATAAATCATAGTTCTTTTTCTATTCCATGGTCCTTAATGTAAATCTCATTTACATTAATCCTCCACTAGATGTATCTCATATGTCATATTGATTATATCATATACAATCAAAATACCTCTTGTCAATTTGACCATTTCAAATCAACACCAAGAACTGATCCTCAGCTGAATCCATTGAGCTACCAAGGGGACCTCATGGACCTGTAGCTCGAAGCTCCAACGGTATGTGAATAACTGACTAAACTCTTTAGTCACGGGATCCACCACCCGTTAACTACCAGGCACTCCACTAAAGACCGACAACTGAACTCTCCTTACCACAGATATATTATGTGTCCATCTTAACCAATCAGAAGTGTGACAAACCCTTTCATAGATCGCTCGTAAGTACAACTGGGCCAATAACTGTTATGCCCCTGTAGTTACATCTTAACTCCATAAGTACCACTGATCCCTCTAATGAAAACATAAGTCATAATTCTTACTATGACTGAGTCTGCTTTTCCAAAGAGAAGTTGTGGCCCACTATGTTCAAAGCCCCGAAATCTGCCCTTAAGGGAGCAATCTTCTTTACTTATCCCTGCTTTGGAAAATGAGTGAATTCCATCTTGTGGATTGAGTTCCCAACTCCCAGATCAAACAAGTCCCCAAAAAGGTAGGCATGTTGAAGTTGACAATCTGGCCACTCTCACCCATACTAATCAAAGGACCACCCTCAAAGGCAGGGGGTTTCCAAAACACTCGAGATTGAGATCGTGTCATCTATGATCGTTTAGGTGAGATATAAATCTCTAGTATCAATGGCATTATATACAGAGTCTAGTCATCTCATGGTCCAGGTTTTATACAAACTCTTTGTATAAGAACACTCCCACTCGCACGTCTCCACAATGAATGGTCAGGATCTACCATCTGTAGTAGTTTTACAACACTTGCAAACTTCTACAAAGTGGGTTTGTATCCGTAGTGTCACAAGGATCAGGTATCCCACCTTGATCCTTAAACTACAGACCTATTTATGTTATCACTTAAGGCATGATCTACTTGTATATCACATATACATGCTTAAGTTCACATAAGATAACCAAGGAGCTTTGTTTATTGGATATGAGTAAATGCCAGAATTAAATAACAATTATTTTATCATTAACAATGTGTATCTTTTAAAAAACAATGAGACTCCAGGAGAATTAGGACACCAATCCCAACAATCTCCCACTTGTCCTAATGACTCGAGAGACTAATGTACAATACAATATAAAAATGTACAAAATATAATAAACTAGGGCATACCCAGTATCATCTTCCACTTGCCCTAGACAAGATGCCACATGTCTCGTAGACCCAGACTCTTCAGTTGACCCTCGAATACTTTAGCCATGAGGGCCTTTGTAAAGAGATCAACAACGTTGTGCTCTAATGCGATCTTCGTGACTATCACATCAACCGTGATGCAAAACCTTCTCGATCAGGTGATATTTTCGTTCTAGTGTGCTTACCCTAACAGATGACTCTGAGGCTCCTTCGAATTTTTCCGATAGCCCCGCTGTTATCACAATACAGTGTGATAAGTAAATCCATATTTGGAACAACTTCCAAATCTGAAAGGAACTTCCTCAGCCAAACAGCCTCTTTAGCTTCTTTACAAGCCGCTACGTATTCGGCTTCCATAGTGGAGTCCATGATACATCCTTGCTTGATGTTTTGCCAGACTACAGCTCCTCCATTCAGAGTAAACACTGACCCCAATGTCGATTTGCGAGAATCTCAATCGATCTGAAAGTTAGAATCTGTGTATCCTATAAGGATCAGATTCTTATCTCCATACATAAGCATGCAGTCCCTCATTCTCCGAAGATACTTGAGGATCATCTTGACCGCCGTCCAATGATCAAATCCTGGATTGGACTGATACCGACTGACAATCCCTACTGCATAGCAAATGTCAGGTCTAGTACATAACATTGCATACATCAAGCTTCCTACAGTAGAAGCATAGGGAATCTGTCTCATCTCTTCAACCTCTTGAGGTGTCTTAGGACATTGATCCTTAGACAAAACAATTCTATGCCTGAAGGGTAATAAACCCCTCTTGGAATCCTGCATCCTATACCTGATCAACATTTGATATATGTACGATACCTGAGATAGGGTTAACCATTTGTTCTTGCGATCCCAAATAATCTGAATCTCGAGAACATATTGTGGCTCACCCAAATCTTTCATTTGGAACTGGGCAGCTAGCCACTTTGTAATGTCAGTTAGATACCCTACATCATTCCCAATGAGTAGAATATCATCCACATACAGTACCAGGAAAGCTACTGAGCTGTTGATGATCTTCTTGTAAACACAAGGCTCATTAATGTTCTAGTCAAAGCCAAATGACTTGACAATAGTGTCAAATCTAATGTTCCATGATCTAGATGCTTTTTTATCCCATAAATGGACCTATTAAGCTTACAAACTCTTTGCTCTTGATCTGAAACTACGAACCCCTCTGGTTGAGTCATATAGATGGTCTCCTCAAGATTACTATTAAGAAAGGCAGTCTTGACGCTCATTTGCCAAATTTCATAATCATAAAATGTGGCTATGGACATGAGAATCCTGATAGACTTTAGCATGATAACAGGTGAGAAAGTTTCCTCATAGTCAACTCCCTTAACCTGGGTATAACCCTTTGCCACAAGTCTAGCCTTAAAAGTTTGCACCTTTCCATCTACACCTCTTTTTCGCTTATAGATCCACTTACACTCAATAGGTCTTACCATCAGGTGGATCAACAAGCTCCCAGATGTTATTGAAGTACATAGACTCCATTTCCTGGTTCATGGCTTTAACCCATTTATCTTTGTCAACATCCTTCATTGCTTTCTTAAAAGACTACGAATCCTCGACCCCATCATTGGTAATGACATTTTGGGCTTCAGTCAAACCCATGTAGCGATCCGGTGGGTTCATAACCCTCCCACTACGTTGAGGCAGTCCCAACTCTTGAGCTGGTTGATTAAACATTTCGACCTCAACAACTCTTATTGATCTATCGGCTTGTTCAACAACTCTTATTGAACCCTCAGCAATCTAAGTCTCACTTGAGACCTCACGTAAAACAAGCTTACTCCGTGGCTTATGATCCCTCACGTGGTTTTCTTCCAAGAAGATAGCATTTGTGAAAACAAACACTTTGTTCTCACTTGGATCATAGAAGTATCCACCTTTCGTTTTCTTGGGGTAACCTACAAAGAGGCAAACCTTCAAACTCGATTCCAACTTCTTTGGGTTAGTCACCAACACATGTGTTGGACAACCCCAAATCCTAAAGTGCCATAAACTACCTTTACGGCCTCTCCATAACTCAAAAGGTGTTTCAGAAACACTTTTCGAGGGAACGTTGTTCAGGATATACCATGCAGTCTCCATTGTATAACCCCAAAATGAGTCTGGAAGATGAGCATAACTCATCATAGACCGAACCATGTCCAACAAGGTTCTGTTTCTTTTTTCTGATACACCATTCTGCTGAGGTGTACTAGGGACCAAGAGTTGGGACGTAATCCCATGTTCTATCATATAGTTCTGAAATTGGAGGTCTATATACTCTCCACTACGATTAGATCGTAGTGTTTTTATCTTCTTACCTAATAAGTTTTCAACTTCAGCCTTATACTCCTTGAACTTGTCAAGGGCTTTAGACTTACATTGCATTAGGAAGAGATACCCAAACCTTGAATAATCATCTATGAAAGAGATAAAATATTCATACCCACCCCGAGCTCTAACATTCATTGGACCACAGAGGTCTGAATGTACAAGCTCCAAGGCTTCCTTGGCTCTGTAACCTTTTTCAGTAAAAGGTCATTTGGTCATCTTACCTTTGAGGCATGATTCACATACCAACAAGGAGTTTTCTTCTAAACTCTTTAGAAGTCCACTTTTCACCAACTTCGCAATCCTATTGAGGTTGATGTGGCCTAACCTAAGATACCAAAGATGGGCATTTTCCTTTAGAGAAACCTTTGGTCTTTTAGCTGTTGTTGTCTTACTGAACATTTCAGTGTTAAACAAGACTTTTATGACTAATGGCCTTAGTACATATAAGTTATTTTCCACTGAACTATAACCAATCTCCATTCCATTCTTGAAAATAAACACTTTATTCTTAGAAAAGGAGACGGTATAGCCTTGTTCAATGAGACAAGAAATTGAGATTAAGTTCCTCTTAATAAGAGGAACTAAAAAAATATTATCCAATAATAGATAACGTTTCTTGTCAACAAATAACTTCAGCCTGCCTACAACAACAGCTAAAACAACCTCACCAGTGCCGACTCGAAGAGTAATCTTTCCCTGTGGCAACGTTTGCCAGGAACTAAATCCTTGGTAAAATGAACTGACATGATTGGTAGCACCTGAATTAAGGATCCAAGCAGAATCATCATTCTCTAACAGACATATCTCCAAGACCAATAAATCATATTTACTGTCTTGTCTCCTCTTTTGGAGAGTAGTGGGATCGAGGTCGTTTGCCACGAAATTCATTTCACATTATTCTTTCTACTGTAAGTAATCGGTCATTTTAAAAGCTTTAAACGGAAATACTAACGAGTTACTAAAAAGAAAAACACATTGACCTACATTAGTTTTTAAGCAAATACCCGTTGTAAAACAAAACAACATCCAATAAGGTTTTAGCAAAACTAACATGAACCTCGTGTGACATCTAGTCTCACAATGACGCTTCAAAGGTTTAGGACAAAAGCCGCCGAAGGGAGGTCAGATATCCCTCATCTGAATTGAGAAGTTCTCAACCAGGCATTAATACCATAACAACTCTTGTTCCTATAACGATTAGCCATCATTGATTTGGCCAAGAGATCATTTTAAGCCCTAAAAGTCCATCCTAGAAGGCCAATTCGAAGGGATAAAATCCGATTGGGGCAAAACATAAAGCGACCCTATCCATTTCTGGAGTTCACCTTGATATTGACCAACTACACAAAATCCATCCGAAGGGGGACGCACAAAGGTGACACGAGGGAGTACAAAATGATCTCATGGTTGAACCAATGACAGAGGCCATAGGATGTATTGACAAACACCCTTCACCCACTTACTATAAACACTCTCTCCGTTCACCTTGATATTGACTCATGCAAACACCATCCAAAGGGGGATACTCTCAAGGCACCACGAAGCCAAGCATGAATCTCCCGATGTGAACATACAGGGAGAAACGTGAGTGGAATCATAGACATATCAGATAGTCTCTTCCTCCCACTGAGTATTTTATAACTGAGGGTTTAGCTTACTTAGAAAAAACACGACGAAGGATTTTAACTAAGTGACTTTTAGGTTTTTCCAAGAGTAACTTTTACCTTGGATAGTTGAACAACTTTTGATCATCATCCATTAAACTCTTTAACGGAATCTTTGACCAAATCGTCACATGCTTGTTGAAAATCTATCTAATTCACCTTTCTAGGTAGGTTCCAAGGTAAGAGTGTTACGTTTCCGTCAACTTAAGAACCCCAGCCTAGCTAGAACCTGCCTTAGACAAAAGATCCCTTATAGATAGGTTTACAACAAATTTAACATTTTATGCCAACCAATTTAATCCTATTAAACTGATTTTAAAAGATTAATCTAGGTTACTAAACTCTTTAGAACCACTTGAACTTAGATCTATCTCAATCCAATTTTAAATCCCTTTTAAAAAACTTGAGTTCACCCTAAGTCCGCATGCAACTCTAAATTATTGATTTTAGGTCTAATTTCCTTTATAACATTTATAAATGGAAATAACCACCACAATGCAAAGCTAACACATGCAGACATTCATAACGATTATAAACAGCCTAATTGTCATGCTCAATGCATTGTCCATTCATTGCTACTTCTTTTATACAACACTTATACAAACAATAATGAAACAAGCAAAACATACTTCTATTCACCCTTAGACTATAACACTTATAATAAAAGGATGATGCACGATAATGCTCACTGCATGCAAAATATAACTCTTATATTTCGTGATGCATGTGCATGCTTTCAAGTAATTTCTTCATGCTCGATTATAACAATTATAATACATGATGCATGAATAATTGCACAATCTAAGGTGGGTTTTGAACTATATGTCATACACTTTGGCATATACACACCACAATCACATGTATAATCAAATCAATGTTGATGAACCGCGTAAATTGCCTTAAAACATAAAAAGGAAAGCTAACTATTACAAAGACAAGGAGTCTCCGATTCAAACAGGCAAATCAAGTCTTGAACCGCTCGGGAAAAGCATCACGTCTCCAACCATCGTGTACCAAGCACCCCGCTATCGTCTACACGATAAAACAAACACTTCGTTCTATCGCTTACCAGTACTCCCAAAGCTAAACAATCGTTTAGCATTTACTACACGGTCGTTTAGAAAAATCTAAACAATCGTTTAGCTATTACTACATGATCGCGTAACTTTTTCAAAGCGATGAAGCTTGAGGTACACGATCACTTAGCGCGCTCCGCATAACGCTTGCCTTCCGCGATCGTCTAAATGACTACGATGCCGTGAAGCGCCATCGTCTAAGCGATCGCTTAGCTAGCGCCTCCATATCGCATACACACGATCGTGTAGGTAGTAACTAAGCGATGAAACTTGCTAACTACACGATCGTCTAACGCGCACCTTTTACTAAACAATGAGCATCACATGCTCCCAATACGATCGTTTACCTTCAGCACCTATGCGATCGCACAACCAATGCTATATGATAGAGTAAACGATTTACCATATCGCTTAGCATTAGCTAAACGATCGTTTAGAAAATACTAACGATCGTCTAGAAAAATCTAAACGATCGCTTAGTTAAATCCCAACGATTGTTTACCTGAGGCTACACGATACGACCAACGCTTGGTCTTTTTCTTCATTGAGAACCGCATCTCCATGCTTTGAAGCTTCATCACGAATGACTTGACTAACTCAAACTCTTTGAATTACAGACTCAATTGCAAAGTTAATTATGCCTAAAAACACAAGGGCCCTTACAATTAACACTTTGTAATACCAGAAAGCATTAACAAAAGGCAATTAAACCCGAAACATTCATCAACTCAACCACAAATGCAGAAAACGATGAACCACAAATACAGAAACCCACCGCGGTTGTAAAATGAGTTTAATACAGAGTTATAATTTGGAATATCAGAGAACATGGCTCTGATATCAATTGAAGGAAATTGAACTCGAGATTTCCATGAGCAGCAAAATATAGATCATTCCAAATTACAATCATGAATGAACATTACAAAGTACAGTCGTACAGAAACATGTGGTTATACAATTAATATAGAAATTACAGCATGAACAACTACAAATGAACAAGGAGAAAACTCTGCAAACATTTGTAGACTCGTCTCCACGCTCCTTGCTCATGAACGCTCAAACACAGCAACCTCGAACACTCGAACAACACGACCGCAACACTGCACAAATGCTCCGCGCTCGAACTCAGCAATCGCATACTCCTCAGCAACATGAACGACCTCCACAAAACCTGGACAATGTCGAGTTTAGTATGACACCACCAAGAAGGCTACCTTGGTATTCTCGATGTGAGAACCTAGAGGGTGGGCTCTGTTCGGACTTGGTTTGAGGCAAACGAAGGAGGAAGAACAATCGTGTACATGATTGGGCAAATGGGAGAAGACAGAAACCTATCGCATAGGTCGATGCCCAATCGTTTAGCTAAAGCTAAGCGATCGTCTAACAAAAACTAAGCGATCATTTAGCTCATCGTTTAGCTCATGTCTGTCGCCTATAAAACATTACACAATCGTTTACTAAAAACACGTTGTTGCTTAATAAATTGGTATTTACTTGACTAGCGCCGTGAGTTTTCTTTTTGCAAGAGAAATCTCAAAAAATCCTTTCAACCTTTTGTTAAAACTTACTAAAATTAGGAAATAGTTAAACCACCAATAACCTCCCACTCACTTTTTTATTAGAGAAAAAGAATTAATTATCCAATAATTAATATTATTATAAATATAAATGATAACCAACTCATCACACTATATTTATAACCTATAGTTTTAATATTTCATCTCATGAAACATATAAACCATAGTTCTTTTTCTATTCCATGGTTTTAATATAAATCTCATTTACATCAATCCTTCACTAGATATATCTCATACATCATAGAGATTATATCATATACAATCAAAATACCTCTTGTCAATTTGAACATTTCAAATCAACACCAAGAACTGATCCTCAATTGAATCCATTGAGCTACCAAGGGGACCTCATGGACCTGTAGCTCGAAGCTCCAATGATACGTGAATAACTGACTGAACTCTTTAGTCACGGGATCCACCATCCGTTAACTGTCAGGCACTCCACTAAAGACCGACAGCTGAACTCTCCTTACCACAGATATATTATGTGTCCATCTTAACCAATCAGAAGTGTGAAAACCCTTCACAGATCGCTCGTAAGTACAGCTAGGCCAATAACCGTTATGCCCCTGTAGTTACATCTTACTCCTTAAGTACCATTGATCTCTCTAATGAGCATAAGTCATAGTCCTACTATGATTGGGTCTTCTTTTTCAAAGAGAAGTTGTGGTCACTGTGTTTAAGCCCCGGAATCAGCCCTTAAGGGAGCAATCTATCTACTTATCCTTGCTTCGAGAAAAGAGTGAATTCCATCTTGTGGATTGAGTTCCCAGCTCCCAGATCAGACAAGTCCCCAAAAAGGTAGGCATGTTGAGTTGGCAATCTGGTCACTCTCACCCATACTAATCAAAAGACCGTCCTCAAAGGCAGGGGGTTTCCAAAACACTCGAGATTGAGATCGTGTCATCTATGGTCGTTTAGATGAAATGTAAGTCTCTTGTTTCAACAGTGTTATATATAGAGTATAGTCATCTCGTGGTCCAGGTCTTATACAAACTCTTTGTATAAGATGCCCCCGCTCGCACGACTCCACATGAATGGTCAGGATCTACCATCTGTAGTAGTTTACAACACTTGCAAACTTCTGCAAAGCGGGTCGTATCCGTAGTGTCACCAGGATCAGGTATCCCACCTTAATCCTCATACTACAGACCTGTGTAGGTTATCACTTAAGGCATGATCCACTTGTATATCACATATACATGCTTAAGTTCACATAAGATAACCAATGAGCTTTGTTTATTGGATATGAGTAAATGCCAAAATTACATAACAATTATTTTATTCATTAAACAATGTGTATCTTTACAAAACAACGAGACTCCAGAAGAATTAGGACACCAATCCCAACACTATCTCCATTGGTATGAGGCCTTTTAGGGTGAGACCAAAAGCAAAGCCATGAGGGCTTATGCCTAAAGTGGACAATATCATACCATTGTCGCTGTCTCTTATACACATCTAGATGTGTATAAGAGACAGCTTTTAGGGTGAGACCAAAAGCAAAGCCATGAGGGCTTATGCCTAAAGTGGACAATATCATACCATTGTGGAGATAGTTTAAGGGTTGTTGTCCCTATCAAGAATAGGAAAAAGATGAAATCGAACTAATATAGTTATTGACAACATTTTTGCATATAATATTGCTCTTGATATTATATCTGAAAATGAGAATCCTAAACCAAAATCTATTGTGAAGAATGTCGACATAGAAAAGATTGACTTAAGTGGAAAGAAACAATCGAGGCAGAATTAAACTCACTTTCAAAACAACAAGTTTTTGAACAAGTAGTCCAAACACCATAAGATGTCAAACCTATGGGATACATGGGTATTTGTGAGAAAAAGAAATGAAGATAATGAAGTCACAAGATACGAAGCACAACTAGTTGCACAAGGTTTTTCACAAAGACCTACCATTGATTATTAGGAGACATATTATTCAGTGGTCGATGCAATTACACTAATATATTTAATTGGTCTGACTTTATATGAAAGTTTGGATATGTATCTTATGAACGTAGTCACGACATATTTATATAGATCTCTTGATAATGATATATATATGAGAATTTCATAAGGATTTAAGATACCTGAAACATATACATCACATTCCCTGGAATTGTATTCAATAAAGTTACAAAGATCATTATATGGATTGAAACAATCAGGACGGATGTGGTACAATCGCTTGAGTGGATATTTATTGAAAGAAGGATATTAAAATAATCCAATATATCTGTGTGTTTTTATAAAGAAATCACAATCAGGATTTACTATTATAACTGTATATGTTGATAACTTGAATATAATTGGAACTCCTGAAAGATTTCAAAAGCAATAAAATATCTTAAGAAAGAATTTAAGATGAAAGATATCGGAAAAACAAATTTTTGCCTTGGTTTACAAATTGAGCATTTAGCAGATGGAATATTTATTCATCAGTCAACTTATACAGGAAAAATTTTGAAAAAAAAAATATATGAACAAAGCACATTCATTAAACATTCTAATGAAAATCCGTTCATTGGATATAAAGAAAGATATATTTCGATCTCAAGATGATAATGAAGAACTTCTTGGTCCTGAAGTATTATATCTTAGTGCAATTAGTGCACTTATGTATCTTGTTAATAATACAAGACCAGATATTACATTTAGAGTAAATTTATTAGCTAAATATAGTTCTCCTACAAAAAGACATTGAAACAGAATTAAGCATATACTTCGTTATCTTTAAGGAACAATCGATACGAATTTTGACCTGGTTGGTCATGCAAGTTTTGGATATTTACTTGATCCACACAAATAGATCTCAAATAAGTTATCTGTTCACATGTGGAGGAATTATTATATCATAGCGATCTGTGAAATAGACCATAACGGCCACTTCCTCAAATCATGCTAAAATTCTTACAATTCACGAGACTAGTCGAGAATGTGTATGATAAGATCAATGACTCAGCACAGTCGTGAAATATATAGTTTGTCTTATAATAAAAATCTTCCAACAATATTATACGAAGACAACACAGCTTGCATAGCCCAATCAAGGAGGATAATTAAAGGAGATAGGATAAAGCATATTTCACCAAAACTTTTCTACATTCATGATCTTGAAGAAAATAGGACATCACTGTACAACAAATTCGTTCGAAGGATAACCTGACAGACTTATTTACAAAGGCATTACCAAGCGAAACTTTTAAAAAATTGGTGCACAACATTGGAATGCGGCTACTCAGAGATCTTAAGTGATGTTTTCATGAGGGTGGATAAATATATTGTATTATTTTATGAGTATATATTATATGAAATATGTACTTTTTTTCCCTTCACTAGTATTTTTTCTCATTGGATTTCTTAGTAAGATTTTAACAAGACATATTATATATATAGGCATCTAAAGAGGAGTATTATAAATACTATAAAAATAAATAAAATAAGTCTTAAAGATTACAAAGATTAGAATTATTTAACTTCGTTTTATCCCATAGATAAATTTAAATTTATTTAAGGAGTGAAAATATTGTTTAATAATTAAAGATAATTGGGAATAAAATTTTTAATAGAAGCATAAAAAACTGTTTTTAGCCTAAATTATTTATTTATTTACTATATGATAAATGTGAGAGATTTAAATTACATACATATTGGTCCTTAACACATAATTTATACTAATATTGAGTTAAAGATCTATTTCAAAATGTATTTTTATTCTTTAAAATGAGATCTCCATATATAAAATTAAAGTTATTTTCAAAAATGAAATAAATTTTGGAGGCACGAGACTCGATTAAACTATACGAAAGAGGGGCCTACTCGTACATTGATGCCAAAAAAAAACAGGTCGAATGACCTTTTAGACAACTAAGATGATAAATAATATATATATAGATAAATTGTATTTCAAGTTGATGAGGCACGTGCCCCCATGCCCTTGATTGGAGGGTACAAATTTCCGGTGAATCTCAAGTCACATGGCCCCACTCTTAGACAATTTTCCTCAATCTTTCCATATTAGTGTAAGTTTACACATTAAACTGATGTTTCTTTTTTTTTTTTCCAGCAATATTTCTCTATTATTGTCGATATTTTACAACTTTATTTTCAAATCTTTAATCTTTTTGCATTTTTATATAAATGTCTTTAACATAATTAAGTTAAAAGTATATGATAAACCTATATGAAATTAATTTGAAATGAAATAGTCACAATTTAACAAATTTGAGTTGTAGCCTATATGCATATTTAAAATTATGTGCTGGAAAAGAACTTAACAACTTAGCCTATATTTGTGGAACAAAACCACACAAATAATTAACAAAAATTTATAATAGGTCTTGTATTATTGATTGTTGTGTCTAATAAATTTCTAAAACATCAATTTTGCATCAAATAAGTCTCTTACGTATTCAAAATAATAAAAACAATTTTTTTAATAGACATTAAATTTAACCATGTGTCTAATTAAATGCCATTAGACATTTTTTTTTAAAAAAAAATGTATCTATTAACTAAAATGCAGTTCATAGCGTTTTATAAATTCCGGTGACAAATACCCAGAAATTTTCCATCTACAACTTGCTACTGCTCGGCAGGTTTAACCCACGTTCCCACGATCTGCTCTACTGGAGGCGGGAGAAAAAATCATACTAAATCACAAGTTTCAATGCTATGGGTTTTAATCTGAAGAAGGCATAAATATTGCACAAGAATTTTGGGCTTTCATAAATAGTAAGTCCAACAAATACATGCTAAAACAAATGAGAAGCCCAGTTCACAACTTCAACATAAAGGATTCTTCGTTTGCTAATCTTGATCTGATCTTGCTATCCAGTACAATTGTCATTAATTGCTTGGCATCCATAACAATTAATCAAAACTCTTGATCTGATCATAAATGGACCCCCTTTGTGAAGCTGCTAGCAATGTGAAAAAGGAGTCTGAGTACTTGTTAGGTAGAAGTATGACAAATTTTGCGATGGCTTATGTGGCCGACCAGGACAGTACTGTAATTGGATATGCGAATTTAATGATGATCCAAGTGTCTGCCCTCGTTAACAAGGTCAAACATTCAACGATGATCCAACGTCAACGAGGTCAGACAAACAGAGTCAAGTCTTTTTGACAAGATAAATGAGATATTAGGTTAGGCTAACATCACTGTAAATGTATTATCGGGCATGGGTTCGATAATGTATAACCCGTTGTAGTCTTTGAAGTATTAAGTGATTTGGTTCGTGTCAATATGGGACTTGCATTGTATGATCAGGTTGCAATCTTAGTCCTTAGTATTTTTTAACTAACCTTCGTATTGTCAAACACCATGACCATCATTTCGGTTGCACATGAATGTGTCATAGCAGCGGAGGAAGAACGGGATGGCGCCATCATAGCCTATGAGAAGTCTACTTGTGAAAAAAACATATCTGGCTATAAGAAGAAGGGCAGAAGATATACGAATGAATGTAAGTGTTTCCATACTAATTGCCGCAATAGAAAGTTTAATTAGATTTGACACTTTAGAAAATTTTCTTTTAACTTCTCTATCTTGATTGGTCTGTAATCTCTGCCAAGATAGTCTACTAATAGTAATCAATATTATAATGTCGTTATTTGATCAGTCTTCTAATAATTTGGTCTGAATCTGATTGAATTAATGAATCTCTTCTCTCAAAGGAGATCGAGTTGTTTGTTGGGTAGTTGAACTAATTGAAGAGTGATTGACAAAATGTTCTAAGATTATATGTGCAACTTTTATTTCTCTGTCTTTATAAATGGTTTTTTTTTTTTTAATCTCTTTGTTTTCTCCCTTCTTTTTGCTATTAAATTATTGCATGGTGTTCTGTTTTGATTTTACTAACAGAACTATTTCAAGAACAAAGAGATATAGAAGGTTAAAAGAAAAAAGTTATCAAAAAAAGAAAAGAAAACAACCATTTAAACTGAAAACTAATGATCTATATCTATAGCTTATATAAAAGCCTAAATAAGGAGAGATTTTCATGTGTCTATTTTATCCTTCTATTATAGTTGTGCTCACTATTAATCTGATAGCAATTTTGTCATTCAAATAAACTCTACAACTCTCTAAATTATTTGTTTTTATTTTTATAATGAATACAATAAAATATTCTTGAAACTCCAAACCAATCAGTTGATTTTGAAAGACTTGTGCAAGTATAATCAATCATGTTGGTTCGGCTGCATCAGTATTTTCATGGCTCGATTTTTTTTTTCAATCTAGAGTGCTCGACAAAAAAAATATATATATATCTGAAAATTTTAAATGTGTTCAATTTTATTTTTATGGTCAGGAGTGATTCTAATCAAATGATCAAAATTATTATTAATCATGCTTTTAAACAAGTGCTTTTAGAATTTGTGGATAAATCATTTTAAATATAGAGCAATCAAACAAGCATATGAATTATAACTATGAAAATGTAATCACAATATAAAATTTAAATTAAACTCATTTATATATATATAAAAACACAATAATTTGAAAGGACTAACACGATATTACTTAACCAAACTTTAGTAAGTTGGTTCCATTCGTTCATCAATTTGGTTTTTTCCTAACACTCTTCACTGTACTTACCAATTTTTTCTTCTATTTTCTTAAAAAAAGTTTTGAAAAATCATTTTTTCACTTTAATTCGAATGATGTTTTAAAATTATATTCAACATTCAAAAGATTAAAAATTAAATATATAGAACTCAAGACTCTGATTAAATTAATGATTTTCTTCCTTAAAAAATCAAATACTTTATTTTGTCCTAAAATCCAAATAGAAAAAAAAAATCTAATACAAGATATTAATCATATAGTATTTACTTCCATTTGCAGCTATACATATTTAAAATTTTCGATGCAATTTACTAACTTCATATAGACGAATTTTCTTATAGGTGCAAATAAGCTACAACTAAACCTAGTTGGTAACATGCAAGCAATTTTTTTTGAAAACTTAAAGATGACATATTGATAATTGAAACTAAGCATATTATATGTTTTAAATTAATATGTATTTTATTTTATTTTATAAATGTTTTAAAATTCAACTCTTGCAAATATTTTTATTATTTAATTAGTATAATTTGGTAAAGTTGCCATTAAATTTTATATATGTTCACCTAAAATGAAAATATAAAAACTAGTAGTTTTAAAAAATGTAAATATTAAAAATTAAGTTTCCATCTACGAGAATGATTGCAAATTAAATGTCCATAAACATTAAGGGCACTCATACAATTTATAAGAAAACAATATAAAATATAATTAAAAATCGAAACCCCTTTCTAAAAAAACAAACCCAATGCATTAACCATCATTATCATTTTGAATTAAATTAAATCAAAATCCATTAATTACAATTAATCCAATATACACACCATATAACATTTGAAAAATATTTCAAACTTGTATCGATTACTTAAAAAAATAATGTAATATATTTGATTATAACAAGTACATTTGTTAAATTCAATTTGAAAATGTAGAAACAGTTGAACTTCTCGATTAACCTATGTTGATAAATTGTTAAGAGTTTTTTATGAATTCATGGTAATATTCAATATTAAACATATTTTCAAAAAGTAAGCTATAACTAATTGTCTCTTCTTCAGAATGTTCATTCTATAACTTAATTGAATTGATTTGAATCATTGAAAAAAATAATAATTTAAATCAAAATCATAACAAAAGTAATTTTTTTTCTACATCAATGCAATTATAAAAACATTGACATTTTAATTAACGACTATTGTTTTATAAGTTTCATTTCAAAAAATAAAATTAATCGTGTACTTTTTAAAATCAATGATCGTTTTACTATTTCCAGTGTAAATCATTTTATTTATTTATTTATTTTGTAGGAAACATCCATAACAAATTAAAAGAGGGAGATGAGGAAGATGAATCGGGTGAAGAGGGTAGGCGGCTGGGGAAAGGGGTTAAACTTGATGAACAAGAATCGGTGAGTAAAATGGGCGCTACACGTGGGTGATGGAGATGAGATTGGATGGCTGATGGGCTGGACTTCACGTTGGGTGGAGTTGTTGAGTGAAGCGTTGGTCATTTGGAAAAATGACAAAAAAAAAGTTTCAAAATTATAAAAATAGTAAGAAGAATTTATATAATAAAAAATACTAATTACTAAATGACGAAACTACTCTACAAATTAAAATGTAGAGATACATTGTTTAAAAAACAACACGGATACCACAAATACACTCTAACTAGACATTCTAGAACCACAAATACATAGTATCTAAACATTCCATAAGCGAATTAAAAATCACCCAATATGGTTCTTTATGCAAGGGAAGATGACAGGAAGATGACGAGCTGTCAATGGGATCATTAGAAACTTACAACAATGGACTTCCTTCAATGTGAGAAAAAACAAAGTTGGTTTTACTAGTAAATTGTTGTTGGCAAGTGAATATGTGAAGGAATTGTAACTTCATAATGATGTGACCATTGGAAATATGATAGCGTTTGACACCAAACCAGTTGTAAGGAGTTTCATCATCTTCATTACTATTTTGCTCATTAGATCTTGAAAGCCAACTTTAAATCATCTTCATTACCATTTTGCTCATTAGATCTTGAAAGCCAACTTTAAATACTAATGAGTCATTGTTGAAAATGATGTTCAAAGTAGAAACAAAAGCAGAAAACACGTGTGCAAGTGAAAAAAAAGTCGGCAACCTGGTGAGGATGGTCGTTAAAAGCTAGCCAAGATGATGGAATTCAAGAAGTCGCTGAACCAACGATTGAAGACACAAGATTGCAAAGGAGAAAATGAGATTTTGGGGGGCGGCTAATGAAGAAGATGAAGATGAGATTTAGGGTTTTTTGTTATCTTCTTTTAATAAATAATAATAATTATGATAATAACAATAAGAAGAAGAATAAGAATACTAATACTAATAATATTATTATTATTGATATTAATATTAATAATAAATTGAAAAATATATATATACACACCTACATGTTTCAAACATTTAAAATTTAATTTCCATTTATATGTTTCTTTTTAGGTTCAATAAGCCATTTTTACATGTTTATACATGAAAAATTGAAAACATTGAAAATATGGAGAAAAAAAAATTAAATGAATTTGATAACAATATGTATAAAATAATAATAAAAAAAATATTTAGATACAATTGAATTTGTAACAAACCTATAAACAAATCAAAAGTTAATTGGATAAAATCACATTTGATAATAAAAAAAAATTTCAAATATAAATTGGAGAGGAAAAAACAGTAAGTTTTTGTTTATTCTGATTAAAAAAATCGATAAGTAGTTAGATAAAATCTAATTTAATAATAAATTATAAATTCAAATATAATTCGGGGAAAAATCAGGAAACGAATTCGTTTATTTACAATTACACTGTATTCATCATTCTATTTTCATAAGCTTCAACCATTACATTGTATTTATAACTTCAACCACAAAAACCTATGAAAAAACAACAAAAACAGTAAGATTGCAAAAGTGAATACTTATTTGTTTGTCAAAAAGATAAATTAATAATATAATAACATAATAAGATGATAGTAAATAAAAGGTAACTAAAAAATACAAAAAAAAAATGATCAAATTTAAATGAAATATATTGTTTATTAGATGATAATAAGTATAAAATATTCCGTAAAATCTTAATTAAAATAAAAAAAAATTTAATCTGAATTTAGAATCATAAAAAATGAATAAAATAATATAAAATCTAAAGATGTATTATAAATTAAAATCCAAATGGTGACAAACAAATTAAATATTGATTAATTTGGAATATTTTCGATAAGTGGTTAAATCAAATCAAAACAAATAGCTAATTTAAATGAGAAAAATGAGGAAGAGATTGATTTATTTTAAATCAATTCATGAAGTAGTTATCAAAATCTAATTTTTATATTAAAAATAAATTTCAATTTCAAAAGAGGGAAAAATGAGGAAGATATTGGTTTATTTCAAATCAAATCCTAATTGTAAAGTTACAGGAAGTGATATTTCTTTTCCCAAAATGTTAAAATAATATCAAAAATAGTATATACAACTAATTTATTAAAAATGCGAGAAATATACAGCTAATTCATTCAAAATGTATGTATATAATTATGAAAAATAATATAAAGATTTGAATAAAATATATGGATAAAAGAAGTTTTAATAATATATGGATATTTCAAATATAAATTTGGTAGAAAAATCTGGATATTTTATGGTGATATAAATTCAAAAAGTGGTTAAATAGAATCTAAAATAATAATAAAATATAGAAATTATGTAATAGACAAAATTAGGAGGGCACTTGTCAATATGAACAATTACCCTGTATATATACCTCGACCTTGTTTTCTATATTGGAATTAGTATTTGTAGTTTCATTAACAACATCTACTCTACGAACAAGGCAATTGCAAATCAGGGATTTAGAAATTTTGTGGTCATGTGCATGTCACGTGAGTTGTCATAATTCTTAGCGGTTTTTCCATTTTTCAGAATTAAACCTCAAATTCTGTCATACACTCCAATTCCCCAAAAAGAAAGTTGGATTCATCAAATTCAACATGGCGTGAAATATAGATTTTTCCAAGTTATTTAGATAGGGAGGATTGTTTTGAAAGTTAATTGGGGAAAAGCGGTGGATTGGAACTTATTTAGAAAAAATAGGTGTTTTTTGTCCCCATCCGAATACGTTTCTAAGAGACGCATTCAGGAATATTTTATTATTTTTTTCCATACGGCGCATTTAAAAGAAAATTAAACCGATCAGAATGCGTCTGTTCAACAGACGCATTATGACATAGCACGTGCGCATATCAGAGTGAGTTGACAACTAACTCTAACGCGCCGCGATCAACAAACTCATTCTGACCGAATTTGGCGTTTATCCCCGTTTTAGCATAAAAAATTCCACTTTTTCTCTTTATTCCATCATTTTCATCTTCTCCTTTCACAAATTTCTCTTCCTTTACCGATTTCATCTTCTCCTTCATCGAAACCTTTATTTCATCTTCCCCTTCAACACCGAAACCCTCATTTCATCTTCACCCAAAACAAAATTTCCTTCATTTCTTCCATATTCTTCATTTATTTTCAAATATCGATCATTTTTTACATTTATTTGTTTTAGTGTAGTATTTTATTTGGTAATTTGATATATTTTTGTTATTTAAATTTGAATTAAGTTTTTGATAATTTTTACTGATTTTTTTAATGTTTATTTTGTTTACCGTGGATATTATTCAAAATGTTTTTGGTAAGTTGGAATATTTGGTAAGGTGCAAAATTTTTTTGTTGTTTTTCTGGTTGGTATTTGGTTGATATTTAGATTTTTAAAATATTACATCATAGTCTCAAATTATTTATGTTTAAACATATAAAAAATTAACGTTCTTAATGGAAAAAAATAAATCTAAAAATAGGTTGAATTTTTTTTAACAAATTCTAAAAATAGGTATTTAAATATGTTCTTGATGGAAAAAAATAATTCTTTTTAAATGTAAAATTTATATTTAAATCTTGTTTCATTTTGCCAAAAATTTAAAATTTATTAGTAGTTTTTAATAAAATTAAGAATATTTGGAGAAAAGAATAGTGATATTACTTTATTTTGTGGAGAAAACAAAACTAAAACGAATTAAAGAGTAGATTTAAAGTTAATAGTGGTATTGGATTTAAACTAAAACGTTCAATTATTTATGTTTAAACATATAAAAAATTCATTAATAAAAAAAATTACATAGTAAAAATTGTGGTTTTTTTTTCATACTTTTAGTAAAATAATCTAACATAAATTTTTAAAAATAAAAAATTATCCTTAATTCACGTTGAAAGAAAATTATAACAGAATCTAAAAATATGTATTTAAATATGTTCTTAGTGGAAAAAAATAAATATTTTTAAATGTAAAAGTTATATAAAAGTTATATTTAAATCTTTTTTCATTTTGCCAAAATTTTAAAATTTATTAGTAGTTTTTAATGTAAAATTAAGAATATGTTCCTAATGGAAAAAAATAGTGACATTATTTTATTTTGTGGAGAAAAGAAAAAAAAAAAACATAAAAAAAAAGTTAATAGCTAAGATTTTAGAAACATGTAAAAAAGTCATTAATCAAAATAATATAATATGCTCCTAATGGATATTAATGTAAAATTATTAATATGTTCCTAATGTCTATTATTTTAGTTAAAAAAATATTAAATAGTAAAAAAATATCCATAATTTTGTATTGATTTTTTTTTTGTACAGTGTTTGAGAAAACTCTACAATCAAGTCATTCAAAAGATACGTATATAGTTATTTACCATTATTTGAAATGATGTATTCATTATTGAATGTTAATGTTATTGTTAGTAATATTGTGTTGTTGTAAATTTTATGATGATTAAAGAACAAAGATTCATGTCAATATAAAAGAATATTTATCATTGATTTATGGTCAAATGATGATGCATGTCTTAATATTTTGTTTATTTATTAAAAAAAAACATTCCTTTATTTGTACATATTAAAAAAAATAATAATAACACATTAATATAGTTGGCCTAATATATACTTACAAATATTATGATAAATATCAGATTGCATTTACCAAACTACGATGGACGTTGTGGAATTTTTATGTTAGAATTTTTATGTTATATGCACGAAACATTGTTATGGGCCAAACATGATAGAATATGATAGTCAACCATCTCTTTGTATAAACATGTATCGTCATCTCATTATGAAGTGAGACTAATGTACGGTTCATAACGAGCAATGCTCTATACCATCCAAATAGAGTTGAACTGTATATATCCCAAGTCCAGCATCAATGAGAGAAGAAGTTGAAACTACTATTCAGTTGGAAAGCCATGTTGTGGAGGATGAGTAGTGTGATCTAACTATTGCCACAAACGACGAAGAAGTTGAAACAGAAGATGATGATATCGATCTAGATCAACTACCTGGTCAATTTTATGGCGCACATGAAGTCCCCGAAACATTTATTGAGATAGATTTGAACGAGATGACCATTGAACCCGATTTGACAACGAGGGATGATAGTAATATGGGGTTTGATTCACTGCTTAAAGGGATGATATTCAATTCCAAATTGGATTTAGAACATGCAGTGAAAAACTATTCAATCATTCGACATCGAAATTTTGAAGTCATTAAGTCGAAGAAAACAACATGGGACGTCAGGTGTAAGAGATATGGCAATGGGTGCAGGTGAAGACTTCGCGCTATTTGCCGTAAAAAATACGGTAAATTTGAAATTACCCAGTACAATGACCCCCATTCTTGTGTGTATGCAAGACTGAGTCAGGATCACAATCAATTGGACTCAGATCTAATTGTATCCGAGGTAAGCAGTATAGTGAAAAAGAGCAAACAAATCTACTGAAATCATTCAGAAAATGTACATAATATCTATACCCATTGATTAACATCACAGGAGTCGATTCCCATAAATCAGAGTGTATTAATTCAAATAGTGCACTAGCATGTGAAGTAGATGGAGTAAAAGGAAGAGCATGAGATTTGTTAAATTTAAATGCTTTACCAAAACCAAGCTCTTTATTGACTTTCACTGGTAGATTACAACGTTCAACTAAATCTTCAAAACTTTTAAAGAGGGGTGCCCAAACCTTCTATGTGAAATAGTTTTAGACACCATACATTGAGAACAATTTCGGAGCATGTCATTATTTTCCCATCCCACCTCAAGCCTTCTCCTACCAAGCCTGAAATACTACCAGTGGCTCCAGTTGACTCGATCTTGTACAACCCATCATGGTCCCCCTTCAGCACGACCTTGCCCATAAGAATGTCCTTTACAAGACAACAATTAGCATAAAATTCAATAAACACTTTATTGTCTTGAGCTTGCTTAGACACATTGATGAGATTTTTTTGCTATATCAAGAACACACAACGGGTTCTTAAGTTTTAAAATACCAGTATCATAACTTATGGTACATAAACCTTTTAGGTTGATGCCCTAAATCTCTTAGGGTTCTATAGTTTGTATTTGTAATGTAAAAACATTTTATTTATGTAACAAAATATTTGATGTTTTATTTCAAAATTAGTTGCATTAACCACAAACCAATAAACTAACATCCAGAGTTATCTTGTAGCTTAAACATATATGTAGAGACATTCGGGTGGATCATGTTTAAGTGATAACCTAAATGGTCTATAGTAGATGGATAAGGCTGAATACCTTACCCTAATGACATTACGAGTATGACTCGCTTTGTAGGTGTTACAATTGTTGTAAAGTACTATAAATGATCTAATCCTGATCATTCATGTGGAGACATGTGAGTGAGGATATTCTATAGAAAGAAGTTTGTATAAGATCGGACCACGAAATGTTTAGTCTTATTATATAACGCTGTTCACAATAGAGACTTACATTTCACCAGGATGACCATAGGCAATATGACCTAAATCCTGAGTGAGTTGTGAACTCCTGCCTATGAGGGCAGTATTTTGATTTGTGTGGGTAAGAGTAGCCAGATTGCCAACTCAACAAGCCTACTATTTTTTAGATTCGTCTGATTGGGGAGCTGGGAACATAGCTGCACAAGATGGATTTCACTCATTCCCCAATGTTGGGGCAAGTAGATAAATTGCTCCTTTAAGGGCTGATTTCGGGATTTAAACAATGTGGCACCACACCCTTTTCTGGCCCGAGAGGGGTTTGATCATAGTTGGACTATGATTTATTGTCATTAGAGAGATCAGTGGTACTTAAGGAGTTAGATGTAACTACAGGGGTAAAACGGTAATTTTGGCCTAGCTGTACTTATGAGCAATTTGTGAAGGGTCATTGTACTATTGATTGGTTATACCCAATTGACACAAAAATATATTTGTAGTGCGAAGAGTGCAACTGTCGATCTTTAGTGGAGTGCCCAACAATTAACGAATGGGGAATAATTTTATTAAAGAGTTTAATTAATTATTCACGTACCGTTGGAGCTTCAAGCTATAGGTCCATGAGGTCCTCTCGACAGCTCAATAGGATTAAATGAGAATAAGTTTTTGGATTAATTTGAATTGTTCAAATTAATTGAGGGAATTAATTATATATGATATAATTAATTAAATTTTAATTATATGTGATATAATTATTATAATGTATTTGATACATTATATTATTAAGTATTTTTTAGTGGAAATAAATATTTGAACATGATTCAAATATTAATTATATAAATTGGATTCATATAATTAAATTTTAATGTAGATATGATTTATATTAAAAGCCTTTCGTGAGAGATAATTGAATCTATAGGATATATTGTATTTGATACAATAAAAAAACTATAGGTTATATGTTATATGTGATATAACATATAGTTATGTATGTATATATATGTATAGTTATTTAGTTAGTAAATAAATAAATAAATAGATAAATAAATAAATATATATATTAGTTTAATTTAATTTAAATTAAATTAATTTTTAATTCAATTTATTTTGAATTATTAGAAGGGAAATAACTTCCCTCCCCAATAATCTCTCAACCCAAATATTGTGTGGGAAGTTGAGAGTTTCCTGAAATCTTCATCTTCTTCTTGTAAAAATAATACAAATAGTGCAGTAGACGCAAAAGTGTTCTATGAAGAAAAGAAAATTCCCTTGCTCCTCTCTCTACTCTCAATTCTTCCCTTCTCTTTCATCCAAATTTACCACTGCCCACACCTCCTGGATTCTCATCGGAGAATATCAAGGTCATCAATTGGTGGTGTCCAATTGGCCATTTGGATATAGTACAAGTTTTTTTACAAAGAAGTTTGGAATCTTCAAGGATAAGGTTTTCTAAAACCCTTATTTTGTTTGTAATTTCATAAGCATGTATTTTGTATGATTAATTGCATAATCTCTCTTTTATTATTCTGTAAAATTTAATTATGAAAAATTGGGTTTGAGACGATCCATCGCTTCCGCTCATGGACTATTTATTGAGATCCTTCAATTGGTATCAGAACGTGGTTTTGATCTAATTTTCTCTTAATTTCAGATTAATTTTACAGTTGTTGGTGGGATTTTATAAATAAGTCCTTTTTCTTCATGTGATGAATGTTCTTGATGGATTTTTCTAAAATTATTAGATGTTTGTTGGGATTGGCACTGTTTACTTCTTCTTCTTCTTCTTCTTTTTTTTTTTTTTTTTTTTTTTTTTGTAAAGGTCCATGTTTTGGGGCATTCTATGCAATAGAGTCTGTAATTATTAGTCCTTGAGTCATTCGTGGATTTTCTGGTGTGGATATGGAGAAAAAGGGACCATTTTCGATGGAGAATTGATGGAATTCGCAGTAGTATAGTCGAGACTATACCGCATCGTTGCAAAGAACAGCATTGTGTTCTTTCCATAATGTTGTAACACTGCGATGCGGAAAGTGTTGGTTACTAAAAACATGTAGCGGAAGAAAACAGGATCATTAAGCATTCTAATTCTTCAATTTTGATTTCAAATTAAGCATGCTCATAGGGTATCAAGAGGGTTCCAAATATACCTTTGAAAATCCTCTTCAATCTCGAAATTCAGTTGTAATTCTTCCTTCTTCTAGTTGTAAACCACCACTACAGCTTCCCTACTATTCTTTAGGAGCCTTAGATCGAGTTGTAGGACTCAAAACAAGCTTGAGTTTGAAGAAATTGGAGGAAAGGTTCACTAGTTCATCATGGTTGAAGACCTTCTTCAACCTCCGGAAGTTCTTAGCAAAAATAGAGTTTTGCATGACTTTTTCCACTCAATTCTCTCCTTTTTATCCTGCCATATCATACGGTCTAAATTGCATCAAATTTGGCCAACTCCAACTTTAATTTTGGTAGTGGAAATGATGAGTAAGGTGTGTGCTTTTAGTGAGAAAATTTCACATTTGAGATTTCCCAAAAATTGAATTAAATTTCAATTACAATAAAATTAAAATTGAATTTAAATCAAATTTTCATCTTGAAATGGCAAATCAATTTAATTTGAATTCTCAAAATTCGATTTTTAATTTAATTAAAAGATTAAATTGAACAAAAATTGATTTTAATTAATTAAACAATTTAATTAATTCATTTAATTTAATATCAAATGTTAAATTAATTTATTACCAATTTCATCACCATGAATCCCCATGAAATTAATACTTAGATCATATTTAAATATTAATCGATTCTCAAATTTCATTTAATTCCAAAATTAAACGTGTAATTATATCACATATAATTATTAATTCCCTTAATTCATATTCGAACGATTCAAATTAATTTATCACGTTATTCTAAGACTTATTCCATTCGTGAGCTAGTAAGGAGATCTAATGGATCTACAGATCATGAAATTCTAAGGATCCGAGATTAATTGGTAAAACTCTTTAAGTCGAATTTAACCCCCATTTATTAGCTACCGAATCACTCCACTAAAGCCTAATAGTTGCACTCCCCTCACTGTAGATATATTGTGTCCACTCAATATAACCATGATTAGTAAGTTAACCCTTCACAAGTTGTTCTTAATAACGATTGGGTCAAATGGCTGTTTTAACCCCGAGATTTCCTCTTGTTCCTTAAGTCCCACTAATCCTCTAATGAACAATTAGTTTGTGATCAGATCATCAAACCGAAACCCTCTCAGGCCAATGAGAGGGTGATGCCCCTTGTTCAAGACCCCAAGTCAGAACTTAAGGGAACAACCTCTCTAATATCCTTGAAAGCGGGTAGGAGTGAGTTCCATCTTGCACCCTAGGTTATTGAGCTGACGCTGTTGAGTCAATCCTAATCTATGCAAATCTAAGGATAATCTCGAATAAACAGAAGTTCATAGTTAGCTCAGGATTAAGGTTAAGTTACCTAGGCAATCATTATGAAATACTCAGTCTTAAATAGTAAACAACGTTATAAAGTAAGAGTGACTTATTTCTTGGTCCAATCTTATGTAAACTCATTGCATAGGACGCCCCCACTCCTCATATTACCACATGAACGAATAAGGATCACTTTGTTTGTAGCACTTTACAACTCCTTATAATAACTATAGAGTGAGTCGTATCCGATAGTGTTACCAAAATAAGGTATCCAACCTTATTCGTATACTATAGATTATTTTGACTATTTACTTGAACTTGATCCACTCTTATGTCTCCACATAAAATTTAAATACTCATGTAATAGTCATGGATCTTTTAGTTTATTGGATTTATTTCTAAAACGAAATAAGCAATTCATAAATTCAATAACAAACCACGAGTTTTAGGACATAAAACTCAACAGAAAGAACCAACTAGTTCTGGTCTGGTTCGGTTCGTGACTCACTTAGTCCTGTTGCAGTTCAATCAGTTTGAGCGGTTTGACTTCGGTTCGATGATTGCTTGGTCTGGTTTAAGCGGTTCAAGGCCCGGTCGCTTGTATTTGAACCGTTGATATCTATTCTTATAATAGTTAGTAGTTTGGTTAATTAAATTAATATAAGTGTTACATTAATTTAATTAATTGTTTAGTGTCCAATCTTGGTTCAATAATTTTTGTTTATTAATTATACATGTGATGTTTGTTTTAATTTTATATATATGTCATATAGTATGTCATATAGTATAAAATCTCACCATAGGTTATGCATTTAATTTTATGCATCATTTTATATTATAAGTGTTACAATATATGTATATGCATGATTTAAATTATATAGCATGCTCATGCATCATATAGTATGAATGTTATAATATATGCATGCCTGCATTAATAGCATATCCATGTATCATTTATATTATAAATGTTATAATATATAGTTCAATGTATGTATGGATGTATGCTATTGTATGTTTGATTACTTTATTATATAGATGTTATATATGTTAGTAATGAAATGAAATTGCATGAAGCATGACACTACTTGAAGTTTATTTATAAATGTTATAATTTACTAAAGTATGTCAAAGCATGTGATGTATGATTTTAATTTATTTCATTTGTTTATAATTGTTATAACAAAATGGAATTAGAAATTAAAATTAAGAATTAAGAATTGAAGGTTTTAATCATCTTTTAAAATTGTTTTAAAGTATGATTAACATAGACCTAGATCACGTTTCTAATGAGATTAGAAATCTAAGTTTAATCTTTTAATCGGTTTAATAGGATTAAATTGATTTCTAATAAAAGATTAACAATGTAACAAATGTATCTATAAGGGACCTTTTGTCTAAGGCGAGTTCTGTCTAGGCTGGGATATATAAGTTGACGGAAACGTAACACCCCTATCTAGGAACTTACCTGGAAAGGTGAATTAGATAGATTTGTTACATGCATGCAAGTTTGATAAAAGTTTATTAAAGAGATTAATAGACCTTAATCAAAATTGTTTAATTATCCAAAGACAAATATTTTTTTGGGGAAAAATTAAATAACCACTTAGATAAAATCAGTAGCCGGATTTTTCTAAGTTAATTAACCCTAGGTAAAACGCTCAGTGGGAGAAAAATGAGGTATATGATACTTTATTTTATCCTCTTCACGTTTCTCCCTTAAAATTCCATCGTGAGATCTATACTCGGCCTCGAGGTACCATGGGTGTCCCCATACGGGTGGCATTTGTATAGATCAATATCAAAGTAAATGGAGAGTGTTTATAGTAAGTGGGAGCGCAACGTGTGACAACACATCCCTTAATCTCTCTCATTAGGTTGAAATAAAGTTTCATGCATGGTCTTGTGGTATCGTGAGTGTCCCCCTAAAGGATGACATTTTTGCATGACACTTTATTCGATCTCTAGAAATGGATAGAATTGTTAGTTTCATGTCCTAATCGGTTGTTCATACGATTGGCTCATTTGAGAAAAACTCTAGAACCTAAAATGAGGGGTTACACTTACAAGAATTGTTAATCAAGTTAACAAATTCTAGACCGAATAATGGTGACTATTAGCTACAGTGACAAGGTATTGTTTCTGTCTAATGGTTAAAAATGTCTCATTTCAGTGAAGGGACACTTGATCACCCTATGGTGACTTTTATCTTTCCTTACTAAAATAACATTGCAAAATAGATGTCACTTAGGGTATATTAGACTATTTTGTTAAAAATTATTGGTTATCTTAGTGGGTTAATGAAAACAAACTAATAATAGATAATTTGTATGTTTCAACAAACTTTTAATTCGTTATGGCTACTGTTATGTTAAACTTGCTCGTCGTTGATAAACTAACGGGCGAAAATTATATTTCATGGAAAAACATGATCAACACAATTTTATTCATCAATGATCTTCGTTTTGTCCTGATGGAGGATTGTCCTCCCATTCTAGCTCTAAATGCTGCTCGAAATATTCGAGAAGCATACAAGCGTTGGACACACGCAAACGAAAAGACTCAATGTATATCTTGGCTAGTTTTTCTGAAGTCTTGGCCAAGAAGCATGAGCCCATGTTCACAGCCCCTGATATCATGGAGTCTCTGAAGGGAATGTTCGAACAACCGTCCGATTAGCTCAGGCATGACACTCTCAAACACATCTTCAATGCCCGTATGCAAGAAGAGGCATCTATTCGAGAACATGTTCTTAACATGATTGTCCACTTCAACATGGCGAAGATGAATGAGACCATTATCGATGAAGCCAACAAGGTTAGCTTCATTTTGGAATCTTTACCTGAAAGTTTCCTTCATTTATGTAGCAATGCTTTTTTTAATCGGATTGACTACAATCTAACCACCCTCCTCAATGAGCTACAAACCTTCTAGTCCTTGATGAAAAGTAAGGGAAAAAAGGGTGAAGTAAATGTTGTTTCATCCTCTAAGATGTTCCACAGAGCTTTGACCTCTAGGACAAAGTCTCTACCTTCTTCCTCCAACAATAAAAAGTGGAAGAATAAGAAAGGTGGAAGGGAAAAGCTAATCCACCGGCCGCTGCTCAAAAGAAATCCATGACTGCAAAAGGAATCTGTTTGCATTGCAACCAAGATAGGCATTGGAAGATAAACTGCCCCAAACACTTGGCAGAAAAGAAAAAGGTCAAGCAAGGTAAATTTGATTTGCTTGTATTGGAAACATGTTTAGTGGAGAATGATGATTCTTCTTGAATTATAGATTATGGCATCACTAACTACGTTTGTTCTTCATTTCAGGGATATTTAGTTCCTGGCGGCAATGTGATGCTGGTGAGATAACGATGCAGGTTGGAATTGGGCACGTCGTCTCGACTGTGGCAGTGGGAGGTCTCCAGTTGACTTTACAGAATTAAATTAATTTTACTAGAAAATGTATAGTAGTTCTTGGTTTAAAGAGGAATTTAATTTCTGTAAAGTGTTTTCTAGAACAATCATATTCTATTGTTTTTCTTGTAAATAAAGTGTTTATTTCTAAGAATGGTGTCAATATTTGTTTAGCTGAACTGGAAAATTATTTTTATGTGCTAAGGCCATTAGCTACTAAAGCCCTCCATAACACTGGGATGTTTAAAACTGTGGTAACTCAACATAAAAGACTTAAAATTTCTCCTAAAGAAAATGCTAAACTTTGGCATCTAAGACTATGATACATTAAACTCAATAGGATTGAGAGATTGGTGAAGAATGGACTTCTAAGCGAGTTAGAAGAAAATGTTTTACCTGTGTGTGAGTCATGCCTTGAAGGAAAAATGACTAAAAGACCGTTTACTAGAAAAGGTCATAGGGCCAAAAAACCTTTAGAGCTAGTACATTCAGACCTCTGTGGTCCAATGAATGTAAAAGCTAGGAGAGGTTATGAATATTTCATCACTTTTAGTAATAATTATTCAAAATATGGGTTGAAAATGCATTAAGTAAAACAATAAAGACATTTCAATCTGATCGAGATAAAGAGTTTATAGATCTAACATTCCAAAACTATTTGATAGAACATGGAATTGTATCCCAACTCTGGGCACATGGTACACCTCAGCAGAATGGTGTATCATAAAGGAGAAATTGAACCCTGTTAGACATGGTTCAGTCTATAATGAGTTATGCTTCCTTACCTGACTCATTTTGAGGTTATGCAATGGAGAATGGAGCGTATATTTTGAACTGTGTTCCATCCAAGAGCGATACCAGAACACCTCTGAAGTTATAGAATGGTCGTAAAACTAGTTTACGTCATTTTAAAATCTGGGGTTGCCCAACACACGTGCTTGAGGCTAATCCTAAGAAACTGGAATCTTGTTCAAAATTGTGCCTATTTGTCGGTTATCCCAAAGGAACGAGAGGTGGTTACTTCTGTTGGGCTTTATGTCCTAAAACTCGTGGTTTGTAAACAATTAACTCATTCTATAAATCAATAAATTTGTTATTGAAGTTTGATTTAATAAAGTTGTATTGAATATATGAATTACTTATTTTGTTTTAGAAATAAATCCAATAAACTAAAAGATCCATGACTACTACATGAGTACTTAAACTTTATAGGGAGACATAAGAGTGGATCAGTTTCGAGTAAATAGTCTAAACGATATATAGTACATGAATAAGGTTGGGTGCCTTATTCTGGTAACACTATCGGATGCGACCCAATCTTTAGTTGTTATAAGGAGTTGTAAAGTGCTACAGATGAAGTGATCCTAATTCATATATGTAGTGACATGAGGAGTGGGGGCATCCTGTGTAATGATTTTGCATAAGATCGGACCAAGAAATAAGTGACTCTTACTTTATAAACGTTGTTTACTGTTTAAGACTGACTATTTCACAACGATGACCTACGTGACTTGATCTTAATCCTGAACTAACTATGAACTCCTGTTTATTTGGGATTATTCTTAGATTTTGATAGGTGAGGATTGACTCAATAGCACCGGCTCAATAAACTTCCCATTTCAATGGTAAGACTGGGTAGATAGCTGAGGACATAGGGTGCAAGATGGAATCCATTCTTACCCGCTTTCAGCGTTAGTAGAGAGGTTTTCCCTTAAGTGCTGACTCTGGGTCTTGAACAAGGGGCCCCACGCTCTCAATGGCCTGAGAGGGACTCAGTTTGATGATCAGATCACAAACTAATTGTTCATTAGAGGATTAGTGAGACTTAGGAAAAAGAGGTAATCTCGAGGGTAAAACAACCTTTTGATCCAGCCGTTATTACGAACAACCTGTGAAGGGTTAACTTACTAATCATGGTTATATCGAGTAGACACGATATATCTACAGTGAAGGGAGTGCAACTACGGGCTTTAGTGGAGTGATTCAATAGTTAACGAATGAGGGTTAATTCGGTGTAACGAGTTTAGCCAATTAATCTCAGATCGTTGAAGCCCATGATCTGTAGGTTCGCTAGTTCCCCTCACTAACTCACAAATGATTTACCTTAGAGTAGCGTGATAAGTTAATTTAAAATGTTCAAATTAGAATTAAGGGAATTAGTAATTATATGTGATATAATTACACGTTTAATTTTGGAATTAAACAAAATTGGAGAATTAGTTAATATTTAAATATGATTTAAAAACTAAATTCATGAATAGAGTTTCAAGAAGGTGGAATTGGTATTAAATTAATTTAATATTTGATGTTAAATTAATAGAATTAATTAAATTGTTTACTTAATTATTAATTATTGATTTTATTAGAAAAATTAATTTTGAATTAATTTTTGTAAAATAATAAAGTTTCAATTTTTTCTTTTTTTTTTTGAATTAAAAACTGAAAATATTTTTAATTTTGAAAATAGTTTTCAAAATGAAAAAAAGAAAAGAAAAATGAAAAACCAAAAGTGAGTTTTTCCCACTTTTGGAACCAAGCACCTTACTCATATTTTCACTTCAATTCCAACTCAATAATGAAGGTGGAGCTGGAATTCATGCAGAAGCTTTGTTGCTTGAATGTCATGCAATATAAACTTTAGTTCTAAGTGGAAATTAGGCATGCAAAATGTTGCATTTTGCTAAGCATTTGTGTTTGAAGAAGTGTTCTTCACACTGTGTAAAACCAGTAACTTCCTCTCTAATTCCCTTCGATTCAAGCTTGATTTGAGTCCCACAACTCAATCTAAGGCTCTAAGAGAAAAGTAGGGAAGACCTTGTGGTGGTTCACAACCAAAGGACAAGGAGATTGCAGCTGAAGATCGTGATTCAAAGGTATCTTCAAAGGTTAATGTTGAAACTCTGTTTTTAGTTTATGAGCATGCTGAATTTAAAGCCAAAATTAATGAATTAGAATGCTTAATGATCTTGTTTTGCTTTTGCTACTTGCTTCCTTAATCCAACAATTGGTAACAGAGCATCATTTAAGCATTCAATTCGGTTTAGTTTTGGCTTGGTGGGTATTTTTCATAAGTTGTATGAAAATGATGAACTGATATGGTTTTTCCGAGTTTCGGCATTGTTTTCTCTTCAATTATGTTGTAATTCTTGTAGTTGCCTCTTGTTTGATGGGTCTTAATGTGTGTTTAAGTGTCTGTAATTCATTTGGAGTCATTAGAGTTGCAATTAGGATGTAATTGAAGAAAGAAGTGAAGAAGGTTGAGCACAGGAACTGGAATTTCAGCCACTGCCCAATACTCGATGCTCGATGCCCCAATACTTGATGCACGATGCCATACTCGATGAGCAACTCGATGATATTTTGTGAAATACTCGATGCATGATGCCATACTCGATGAGAAACTTGGTGGTATTTTGTGAAATACTCGATGCACGATACCATGCTCGATGGTACTCGATGCTCATACTCGATGGTATTTTGTGAAATACTCGATGCATGCTGCCATACTCGATGGCATACTCTACGGTATTTTATGAAATACTTGATGGATACTGCCATACTCAATGGTACTCGATGGTATTTAGTGAAATACTCGATGCATGGTGAAACACTCGATGCTTGATTGTATACTAGATGCTTGATGGTACTTGATGGTTTTTGGTCGGTTTAACATAATTTTGAGCATTGGAGGTCCGATTCGAAAGGTTCGGGACCGGTACAAGGGGTTCGAGCGATCCAAAAGTGTTTTGGAGCCGATTTTTGTTGAATTTTGTAATAATTAGGCTTTGTTTGCTTGAAAATGCCAAAACTAAAACCATATCAATTTGTGTTTAATTATTTATGCATGTGATGTATGTTATAATTAAATAAATCTTGTATGTGCATAAAGTATGCCATGTAGATTTAAAATCCCACCATAGGAAGCATGTTACATGCATTGAAAGTATGTTATAAAGTGTTATAATATATAGTATGCATGTATAGGGTTTCAAATATTTTAGTATAAATGTTATATTAAAAGTTGAATGCTTTGATGTTTGTTATGGATGCTTTGTATGTCTAAAATTTTATATGTTGTTATAAAATTGGGTTAGACATTTAAAATCCATAACAAAGATAAGCTGCATGGTCACGTAAGTTAACCACATTTTTTAATAGTTAAAATAGGTCAACATCTTGTAAAATATGGTTAGAAATTCAATCGGTATATAATCCTGTCTAAGGCTGGAGGTATTTAAGTTGACGGTCTACGGAACACCTTCTACTTGGGGATTATGACCGAATAATTGAGCATTGTTAACCAGTTTTATGAGCAATACGTGAGTGGTGTGAGGTTTTAAAATTGGTTTATCACCTAAACATCGTAGGTTAAATCCAAATATAAACATTATACTTGGATAAACACTTAGACTTAGGTTGTTTAATTAGCTGGAACAAATCTAAGTAAAGATATACCTAAACAATTATTAAGACACTTCAGTTGGAGTTTAATAATATATATGATATGCTATTAGAACACTTTAGTGGGAATTTATTAGAATGCTTCAGTGAGAAATTAATAATGTATACGATATGTTATTTTTAGCTCTCACGTCCCTAGGAGTTCACAATCGAGATTCATATTTCGCTTCGTGTTACCCTGGGAGTGACCTCCATTTGGAAAGTGTTTACATGAATCGAGATCATGGTGAATAGGTAAAGTTGTTCACAGTAAATCAAAAGTGATGTTTTGATTTTCATTCTCACATTCTAAGAGTTTCACACCGTGAGATTCATGCGACGCTTCGTGTCACCCTAGGAGTGACCTCCATTCGAAAAGTGTTTGCATTCGTCAAAATCAAGGTGAATAAGGGAAAATTGTTCAATGTAAAATCAGATATACAATATATTGATTTCAACTCTCATGTCCCTAGGAAGTTCACACCGTGAGATTCATATGACACTGCGTGTCACCCTGGGAGTGACCTCTATTCGGAAAGTGTTTGTATGGGTCAAGATCAAGGTGAATGGGGTAAGTAGTTCATAGTAAGTGGGTGAAGGATATGTGTCAACGTGTCCTGCGGTCTCTTCTGTTTGTTTAGACCGTGAGATTCCTATGTTACGCCTGCTTGTCGTCTTTAAGTCGGCCTTGTTAGTCATTTAACGACGGCTATCCCCTCGGAGGGTTGTAACATAGGGTTTGGAGCAACTCAAACTCTAGAAATAGATAGGGTTTCTTAGGTCGTTTTCCAACTTTGACTTTTCAATTCGGCAGAATCGTTGGGGCCGACCTTTGAGGTTTGAAAATGGAGGGTTACACTTACAGAATTACTAATGTGTTAGTAAGTTATGACAAAAAATGCTAGCTAAATGACTAACAGAATATTAGTTATTCTGAAGATACTATTTAGTCAAGAATGTCTTGCTTTAGTGAAGGAGTATTTGACTGCCCCTTGGTTGTACTTATTTTGACTCACTATAGTATCGTTGCAAACATAACAAAATTTGGGTACATTATTACTTTGCTAAAACACGATTGGGTTTAAAATCAATTCATTAATAAAATTTGTTTATATTTTTAGAATGACAAGTACTTTAGTACAACTATTGGCTTTTGATAAAATTACCGGGGATAACTATGCTATGTAGAAATCAAACTTAAATACAATACTGGTGATAGATGACTTGAGGTTCATTTTAACAGAGGAGTGTCCTCCTATTCCTAGCTCAATTGCAAACCAAAATATTTGGGATGCATACGACAAATGGATCAGGGCTAACGAGAAATCCCATGTCTATATTCTTGCCAGCATAATTGATGTATTGGCTAAGAAACATGAGAGCATGAGTACTACCAAAGGTATGTGTATTCTTTCCCTTGATCATTTAGTAAAACATGCTGTAATTTCGTTGTCTGCATGACCAGTATGTTTCTGTTTCTAGATTCTAATTGTTAATGTTCATATACGTACAAAATTTGGAAAGTTCATTCTTTTTCTCATGAAAATCCTCATGTTCGATTTCCTTCAATTGGTATTAGAGCTAGGTTGTTCTGATATTCCAATTTTCATTTCTATTTTGAACTTTCTTTATAGTCGTGGTGGGTTTTCTACATTGCGTTTAATTGTTAAATGCGTTTGTGGATGACATTGATGAATGTTTATGGGTTTAATTGCCTCAATTTAAAGCTTTCTTTCAATTACAAAGTGTTAACTTGTAAGGGCCCCTGCATTTTTAGGCATAATTAACATGCTATCGAGCCTGTAATTCGAAGTGTTTGAGTTAGTAGAGTCGTTCGTGATGAAGTTTCAAAGCATGGAGATATGGTTCTTAGCGAAGAAGAAGACCAAGAGTTGGTTGTGTCGTGTAGCCTCAGGTAAACGGTCGTCGGGATTTGGCTAAACGATCGTGTAGTATTTACTAAACGGTTGTTTAGCTAATGCTAAACGATTGGGTAAATCGTTTACTCTATCGCGTAGCGTTGGTTGCCCGATCGCGTAGACGTTGGAGGTAGATGATCGAGTGGGAGCATGTGATGCTCATCATTTAGAAGAAGGCGCGTGCTAAAAGATCGTGTAGTTAGCATGCTCATCACATAGTTACTAACTACACGATCATGCAGTATACAATACGAAGGCGCTTGCTCAGCGATCATTTAGACGATAGTACTTCACTACATCGTAGTCGTTTAGACGATCGTATAAGGCTTGCATTGCGGAGCACGCCCTACGATCGCGTACCTCATGCTTCATCATATAGTAAAAGGTACATGATCGTTGCTAAATGATTGTTTAGCTATGGAAGCATAGGTAAACAATTGAGCAAAGCGTTTGTTCTTCTGTGTAGATGTTGGGATATTTTAGGAATGGTTTTGTTCTATTTTGTTATTAAGGACAAATGGGGTTGTACATGAAATCATGCGTTAGAAATGGCTTATGCATTTGCACCCATGCGTCTGAGGTCATGCATCGGAATGATGATGCGTTAATCTTAGCATGCAATAACCACGCGTTCCTATCACAAGTTTTCTTACGCTTGCGCCAAGTATAACACAAACGCAAGTTTCTCGTGTAATCCGAAGTCGAACACAAGGACTTGTCACTCAATAATATTTGTGAAGTGATGCATTTTAGGCGGGGAATAAAAATAAAGTAAAGAAATTTTAAATGACTTATACACTACTCTTACTCCTAGCTAAACAGATTGAGCAATATGAGGTTTACAATGAGAATAGGTAGAAACACAACAACCAATAACGCTTTGTGATGTTTACTATCTTAAATCGCCTGAGTAATCCCAGCTCGTTGCACTAACGCATCACACCTCTTGGTGGTCAGCCGCATGACTATATCTCTATAGTGCATGGTTGCGTTGAGCATAAGATTGTGCCTATCTCTAGGAACAATGTGAACCTTGCTTAGCGCATTTCATCTTTTACCTTCTCAGGCAGTTAGACGTGGCTATTTAACTTATAGACAAACAATGCAACATCCTATAGACAAGCGTTGCTACAGCCTTTCACCAAGCAAAAAGGATCAACTCACTATACTCACACAACGCACACCTCTCGGTGGGTTGCTACATGCATCCTATCTCTAGGCTACACGATTAAGCATGCGATTACCTTTGATAAATAAACGTTGGGGATAAACTATGATAAAGATAGAGATGATGAAGAAGACGACAATGAAGGAATGAAGATTTGCATTGATTACAAAATATCTTAATATCTTAAGCTAAAATGTAATACAATATAAAGATTAGAAGGGGGATGAAGGACTCTGCTTCAAGGCTGCCGGTGGTGCCATGGTTGAATGGTGGAGATGTCTCTCTCGAGTTCTATCTCCGACGAATGCTCTGATCGTCACTCGGTTTGGGTTGTGGAGATGAAGAATTCTCACTGGAAATCTCTTTTAAGCTCTCAGTTGTGATCACAAACCTCTGCCTTATTTCCAACGCATGCGTTTGATTCCTGCGATGGCTACAAAAATAGACACTTTGGCATGGAGTAATGCATAATATTGGGGTCGGTGAGGATTTAGGTGCTAATTGATGCAAAACTTAATTTTTCGCAAATTCTAAGCATTATCACCACATTTTCTACTTATTAGCCCTCATAATTATAAATAGAAGGCTTATAATAACTGGCATTTCTGTTAGTTATCACCCCCCTAAACTTAGAATCATTCTTGTCCTCAAGCATGCGTTATACTTAAGAAATTCTTAACTCACCTTCCGGCCTCTTTGTGATGACCATCTTCTCAGAATATAATTGTCACACCCCTCCCAGATTATCCACTAATCTAGAAAGAGGTGTGAAGATGCTAAACATCACCTCCCCCGATGACATTTAGCATCTTACTAACCAACTTAACCTGTGCTTAAATCTGAACAGTTACACAATAATCCTTTAGTACATTTAATTTCTATTCAACATATTCCATATTACGATATCCACAAAAAAAGTTTCATAAACTTTCTATCTCCTGTTATATACAAACCATGAACAAAGTTTAAACACAACGGAAACATTTTCAGACATTACACAACAAAACAACTCCTCTTATCCCATACTCTCAAAACCATGACACGTAAGTTTCGTGATATGTAATCTATTTACAACAGTGCAAGGCCTACAATGTAGCAGGAGACTCTTGTCGTGTGGCAGTAAACAGCTCAGCATGTTTCCGGAACTTTAACGCTACCTGGGCAGGGAAAACATAAAACATCGAAAGCATGAGCTAATGCCCAGTGAGTGGTAACTGAATATAAACATAAGTTATCGCTTTCTAAATAATCAATAAAAGTAATTAAATCATTCAATAAAACATTGGCCAAGTATAAAAGATTCAATAGTATCTCAAACACATGCTAGTAAAACAGTGGCATGATCAACTCTCATAAGCACATTTTAAAGCATTCAGTTGTTATCAGAAAACCACACCAACTCTGTACCCAAATACTTGTTTACAACGGTGGGCTACTCTGGACAAAGAATGCCCCCCGCAGTGTAAACCAAATTACAAGGTCATACGTGCACGCAGAGCTGCCTCCAGGCTAAGCATATATACACACCACAGGCCCAGGTTACTCTGGACTCCTCGGTATACTCTGGCCATATCTGACCCCGGTGGTAGCCCCTTGATAGCCTGGGTGGTGTTATAGGCGCAGGTTCCTCTGGACTTCCCGGTATACTCTGGCCACATCTGACCCTGATAGCCCCCTGATCGCCTGAGCGATGTTACTGAAACACATTCAAGTAGCACGAAAAAATGACCATCTCTCGGGTACAAGAATTAGTAGTTTAAAACCATTTCCACAACCATTCAACAACCTTAATTCCACCATCAAGAGGTTTTCATAAAAACCATACAAATCATAAGTATGTAAACTCTAATTTCAAACTACATTTTGATAAATAAAGATTGTATAAAACCATCAAGAGTTTAGAAATCATGCTTTAAATATTTTTTTAAATATCAATCAAGTAAAACAGATCATGCAATCACATTTCATAAATCATAACTTACTATAATATATAATTAGTTTCTATATCAAAACACTCGAAAGTAAACTACTCATAATCACTGGCATGAGCTCCTTGGATTGTAAGCCTTTCCAACCTCAATTTGGCCTGAAATAAAGTCCCAAGGTTACTAGACACTCACAAGAGGTCAAATCAACCCTAAACAGCCTATAGTGATTCAATGAAAAAAAGCAATTGGGCACTAGAAATGGGCATGGGCGCGGGCTGTGGGCGTGGATGGGCGAGGCTGGCCATGAGTGGGCGAGGCTGGATGGGTGAGCATGCTGAGGGGTGCTGGCATGGAAGGAGGCGCGCTGGTGGGCTGGCAGCCTTAGGGGGTGGCTAGCCTTGCTGCTACCCTATTCGAGAAAACACTGGTTTCATTTTAACCAACTTTTAACCCAACTTAAAGCGAAAATTTGCACATACTTCCTTCATGAAATATGTTAAGCTAACTAACCTCAAAATTACAACTCTTAACTCGTATTCCATAGCTCAGAATCTCTCCTGGACTACACCTTACTCAGATTTTCCAGTTTTCCGGGAAACTTTCCCTATCTTCACGATTTCTTCAGTTTTCCGATCCCAAATCTCTTGAGCAGCCCTTGAATAGACTCACAACTCAATAAGCTTTAATCTGGTTTAAATATGGAAGCTTTTGCACGAGTATTATGGGAGAACCATCACATTCTTCAGACCCTAAGTTTCTGGCCGAAGCTGCACACTTCTTCCTCCAATTAAAGTCCTCCACCCAGCTACTTGTTTGCCCTACTACGTGGCTTTTCATTTATTTTCCTTATCCTTTGTAGCCTTACAAGACTTATCAAGTTAAATTAATTTTAGATTTTAGCAAATTAATCCAAGAATGTTTTTTTTTTAAAAAAAAAAAATAACTTCAATACCCCTATTGGCCAATTTGCATTTCCTACAAATTTTGTTCTTTCTTTCCTTGTAACCCTTAGCCAATAACAAATCATGTTCACTATACAAGTGTCCAATCATGAAAAATTGTTCCAATAACAAATCATGTTCACTATACAAGTGTCCAATCATGAAAAATTGTTCCAATAATAACATGTATTAATACATTTCTAAAAGAACTTTCATTTGTTAAGTAATTTCCAACTTTCATTCCAACACTTAAAATTAGAACTTTCTTAGGTCATACAATCCAAGTTATTCATTTAGGTACATAAGCTCACTTACTTTTTCCAGTCTTTTTCTTCTTGGTGGATTCTTCTATTTGTATAGAAAGGTCTCGTCTCGCATGCCAGCAAGTATTCTAGAAAGAACGACTTGGTTTCATGTAGCTACTAGGTTGATGCTAAGCATAAATAAGAGAAAAAGGGATAAGGGCTTACAATAATTTACTCGTGCCTCTAACTATGGATGCAATGCTCTCCTCTGCTTTGGCTGCTTCTTCAAAGAGATCTTTTCTAAGTTAAAATTTAGCAAGCCTTTGCTAAAAAATTTTTTATTCATTCTTCGCAACTTTGCATTCAGCTCATGAGAATGCGTTTGTTCAAAACAATTTAAGCTTATGCATTCTCTTATTCTAACTACCCCTACGTGTGTCATGCGGGCATCCAACTTCGGTTGCGTTCCATGTTCAACTCAACTCATGTCTTGCTTAATTTTGCTTATGCCAGACAGAGGAGTTTCGCTTATGCGTTAACCTGGCGACTTACCTTCGTTTTGGCTTGCCCCCACAGTTTCATGCGGACATCCAACTACGGGTAAGTGTCTTTCACAACTCAACTCTTCTCAACATGGTTTTCGTTGGCAGTGGAGTTGTTATTTTTTATTATTATTATTATTATTTTGATGAAAATGATCGCAATGTGATGAACGCATTTCTCCGAGACCACTGCCACCCCCCCTCCCCCCCCAAACTTAGAGGGTGGCAGCATTCTCACTGCAAGCTAAAAAAAAACTCAGCAGGAATGTGATAATAAATGTTTGAGCAAAGGTTTGCACACAATAAAATATAGACTTTCACACTTTGAAGAAGCTATTAAAAGTAAGGGGTGCCTTGTGATACTAATTAGAGGATGCGATGAATTATTTGTACCATTATAGACGCATCGCAAAGAACTACAATCAGACAAGGAGAATTCCAAAAGGATAATGCATAAAAGATAACAAGAAAAGAACCTTAAGTAGAAGAACGCATGTGACAATGCGTTGGAGTTTATGCGATTGAAGCCATGCATTGAAGGATGTGGAGGATTCTTCCATTGTAACTGCGCACCGAGGAGAGTTATTATCGCACCTACAAAGAGCAAATGTACCACAACCAAGGAAGCAGCCGCATATCCAAAATGACAATAAATAAAAATAATAAACTAACTAAGAAAGCAACGTAAAAGATAGAGTAGAAGACGTCCCTAGAGAGATTGGAGTGTTGTCACTGCAAGAAGTCTCCCATGCAGAAGATGGCTCTCAACTGCTTGGGTCAAAGGGATCGCCCTGACCATTGGAGCTTCCAGCAATTGTTGGACGTATGATGGTTGACATGCGTCTAAAACTGCTTCCAGCTTATGCGACAGATAGCCTTTCTATCTCGGGGTCAATATTTGAATTTTGATGCATTGCCTATACTTCAAATATTGTTTACAGTTTAGTCGCACAATCTACAATACGCCTAAGATTGAAAGGGTGCCTGCGAAAACACAAAAAATTTCACAAAACATTAGCTGCCAAGTCCCCGACAACGACGCCAAAAACTTATTGGGATATTTGAGGAATGGTTTTGTTTTGTTTTGTTATTAAGGACGAATGGGGTTGTACATGAAATCATGCATTAGAAATGGCTTATGCGTTTGCACCCATGCGTCTGAGGTAATGCGTCGGAATGATGATGCGTTAATCTTAGCATGCAATAACCACGCGTTCCTATCACAAGTTTTCTTACGCTTGCGCCAAGTATAAACACAAATGCAAGTTTCTCGAGTAATCCGAGTTCGAACACGGGGACTTGTCACTCAATAATATTTGTGAAGTGATGCATTTGAGGCAGGAATAAAAATAAAGCGAAGAAAGTTTAAATGACTTAATAGCATGCACATGCATCATGAAAATATAAGAGTTATATTTGTGCATGCAGTAAGCATATTCATGCATCATCTTTATATTATAAGTGTTATAGTATAAGGGTGTATGGAAGCATGTTTTGCTTAGTTCGTTGTTGTTTTGTATAAGTGTTATATAAAAAGTAGCAATGAATGAACGATGCATGGAGCATGACACTTAGGTTGTTTATAAAAGTTATGAATGCCTCGTATATGTTAGCTATGCGTTGTGTTTGGTTTTGGTTGTTTCTGTTATAAGTGTTATAATAGAAATTAGAACTAAAATCGATAAGAAAGAGTTGCATGCGGACTTAGGGTGAACTCATGTTTTAAAAGGGTTTTAAAATTGGATTGAGATAAACCTAAGTTCAAAGGTTCTAAAGGGATTAGTAACCTAGTTTAATCTTTTTAAATCAGTTCAATAGGATTAAATTGATTGGCATAAAAGATTAAAATTGTATTAAATCTATCTATAAAGGACCTTTTGTCTAGGGCGGGTTCTGTCTAGGCTAGGGTACTTAAGCTGACAAAAAGCAACACCCCTAACTGGAAAGATGAATTAGATAGATTTTCTGCAAGCATGTGACAGTTGGTCAAGGACTCCATTAAAGAGTTTAATGGATGATGATTAAAAGTGGTTTAAACTATCCAAGGTAAAAGTTACTCTCTTAGGCAAACCTAAATGGTCACTTACTTAAAATTCTTAGTTGTGTTTTTTCTAAGTAAACTAAACCCTAGGTTATAAAATACTCAGTGGGAGGAAGAAATGTATCTGATATATTAATGATTCCACTAACGTTTCTCCCTGAATGTTCACGCCGTGAGATTCATGCTTGGCCTCGTGGTGCCCTGGAAGCATCCCTCTTCGGATGGTGTTTGCATGATTGAATATCAAGGTGGACGGAGAGAGTGTTTATAGTAAGTGGGTGAAGGGTGTGTGTCAACACGTCCTACGGTCTCTGTCATTGGTTTATATCATGAGATCATTTTGTACTCCCTCGTGGCGCCCTGGGAGCGTCCCCCTTCGAATGGGTTTTGTGTAGTTGGACAAGATCAAAATAAACTCCAGAAATGGATAGGGTCACTTTAGGTTTTGCCCCAATCAGATATTTTCCCTTCGAATTGGCTGCTTGGGGCAGATCTCTAGGGCCTAAAATGACGAGTCACACTTACGGGATATTGTTAAGTAAGTTAACGATTTCTTGACCAAATCAATGATGGTTAGTCGTTATAAAAGCAAAAGTTGTTCTGGTATTAATGACTGGTTGAGAATTTCTCAATCGAGGAGGGATAATTGACCTCCTTTAGGCGACTTTTGTCCTAAACCTTTGAAGCGTCATTACGAAACTAGATGTCACACGGGGTTCATGTTATTTTTGCTAAACCTTATTGGATGTTGTATGTTTTTTAAATGTGTATTTTCTTAAAACCTAACGTAGGTCAATGTGTTTTTATTTTCAACAACGTGATAGTATTTCCGTTTAATGCCTCTAATTTGACCAATTACATACAGTGGAAAGAGTTTTGTAAAATGTATTTCGTGGTAAACGACCTCAAATTTGTCATGGTTGAGGAATGTCCTCAAGTCTCGACCCTTGATGCACTGTAAAGTGTTCGTAATGTATATGAGGTGTGGATGAAGGCTAATTCATTGGCCCAACTTTACATTTTGGGTAGCATACCTGATGCTTTGGCCAAAAGGGTTGAAAACATGGTCATTACACGTGAGATCATAGACTCGTTGTAAGATTTGTTTGGACGTCAGTTTTTACATTTCGAACACAGAGGGATGTATGACAAAACCAGTAGTGTCAGTTCCCAAGTTAAACTCTAGGAAGAGGAAGCAAATGTTGCTGACTCTATTGAAGTTTATAGAAGAGAAATGTTCTCTGACATGGAACTTGGAGCTTATTTAAGTTCTGATACAGATCCCACTGTTCTCCAAAAGATGAGGATAGACAGTAAATATTGGTCTTGGAGACGTGTTTGGTAGAGAATGATGATTTCGCCTGGATCCTAGATTTGGATGCTATCAATCACATCAGTTCCTCTTACCAATGATTTAGTTACTGGCAAACGTTGCCACAAGGAGAGATGAATCTTTGAGTCGGTATTGGTGAGGTTGTTTTAGTTATTGCTCTAAGCAAACTAAAGTTATTTTTGAACAAGAAACATTATCTGTTACTAGATAATGTTTTCATAGTTCATCATATCAAGAGGAACTTAATCTTGATTTCTTGTCTCATTGAACAAGGTTACACCGTCTCCTTTTCTGAGAATAAACTGTTTATTTCAAGAATGGAATGGAGATTGGTTTTGGTTCGATGGAAAGTAACTTATATGTACTAAGGCCACTAGTCACAAAAGCCTTGTTTAACACTAAAATGTTCAGTAAGGCAACAACAGCTAAAAGACCAAAGGTTTCTCCTAAGGAAAATGACCATCTTTGGCATCTAAGGTTAGGTCACATCAACCTCAATAGGATTGAGCAGTTGGTGAAAAGTGGACTTCTAAAGAGTTTAGAAGAAAACTCCTTGCCGATATGTGAATCATGCCTCGAAGGCAAGATGACCAAACAACCTTTTACTGGAAAAGGTCACAGAGCCAAGGAAGCCTTAGAGTTTGTACATTCTGACCTTTGTGATCCGATGAGTGTTAGGGCTCGAGGTGGGCATGAATATTTCATCTTTTTCATAGATGATTATTCAAGGTATTGGTATCTCTACCTAATGTAACGTAAGTCTGAAGCCTTTGACAAGTCCAAGGAGTATAAGGTTGAAGTTGAAAATTTATTAGGTAAGAAGATAAAAACACTACGATCTGATTATGGTGGATATATATGGACCTCCAGTTCCAGAACTATGTGATAAAACACGGGATTGCGTCCCAACTCTTGACCCTAGGTAAACCTCAGCAGAATGGTATATCAGAAAGGAGAAATAGAACCTTGTTGGACATGGTTCAGTCTATGATGAGTTATGCTCATCTTTCAGACACGTTTTGGGGTTTTGCAGTGGAGACTGCATGTTATATTCTGAACAATGTTCCCTTGAATAGTGTTTCTGAAACACCTTTTGTGCTATGGAGAGGCCGTAAAGATAGTTTACGCCACTTCAGAATTTGGGGGTGTCCGGCACATGTGCTTGTGGCTAACCCGAAAAAGTTGGAATCGCATTCAAAAGTTCACCTCTTTGTAGGCTACCCCAGGGAAACAAGGGGTGGATATTTCTATATCCGAGTGAGAATAAAGTGTTTGTTTCAACAAATGCTATCTTCTTGGAAGAAGACCATATAAGGGATCATAAGCCATGAAGTAAACTTGTTTTACGTGAGATTTCTAGTGAGACTAAGACTACTTAGGGTTCGACAAGAGTTGTGGAACAGGTCGACATATCAACAAAGGTTGTTGAGGTCGGTACATCTAGTCAACTAGCTTAAGAGTTGAGACTACCTCGACATAGTGGGAGGGTTATGAACCCCATCGGATTGCTACATAGGTTTGATTGAAGCCGAGAACGTACTTTCTAATGATGGGGTCGAAGATCCATTGTCTTTTAAGAAAGCAATGGAGGATGTTGACAAAGATGAATGGATTAAAGTCATGAACCAGGAGATGGAGTCTATGGAAGCTGAATACGTAGCCACTTGTGAAGCAGCTAAGGAGGCTGTTTGGCCGAGGAAATTCCTTACAGATTTGGAAGTTGTTCCAAATATGGATTTGCTTATCACTTTCTATTGTGATAAAAGCGAGGCTGTGCAAATTCCAAGGAACCTCAGAGTCATTGTCGGGGCAAGTATATAGAGCGAAAATACCACTTGATCAGGAAGATTGTGCATCGCGGTGATGTGATCATCACGAAGATCGCGAGAGAGCACAACGTTGCAGATTCATTTACAAAGACTCTCATGGTTAAAGTGTTCTAGGGTCACTTGGAGAGTCTGGGTCTGCAGGACATGCGACATCTTGTCTAGGGCAAGTGGAAGATTATACTGGGGTATGCCCTAGTTTGTTGTATATTGTACATGTCTTCATCTTTTATTGTATATGTCTTCATCTTGTATTGTACAATAATCTCCTAAGACATTAGGGCAGGTAAGAGATTATTGGGATTGGTGTCCTAATTCTTCCGGAGTCTCATAGTTTGTAATATGTACATATTGTTATGAATAAAATAAGAGTTATTTTATCTGGTATTTACTCATATCTAATAAACAAAATTCCATGGTTATCGTATGTAAATTTAAGCATGTATATGAGATATACAAGTGGATCATGCCTTAAATGATAACCTAAATAGGTTTGTAGTATAAAGATTAAGGGATACCTAATCCTAGTGACACTACGGATACGACCCGCTTTGTAGAGGTTTGCAAGTGTTATGCACTACTACAGATGGTAAATCCTGACCATTCATGTGGAGACATGTGAGCGGGGGTGTCCTATACAAAGAGTTTGTATAAGACCAGACCACGAGATGATTCGTCTTTGTATATAATGTCATTGATACTGAAGACTTACATCACACCTAAATGATCCTAGGTGACATTACCTCAATCCTGAATGTTTTGGGAACATCTGCCTTTGAGGGCGGTCCTTTGATTAGTATAGGTGAGAGTGGCTAGATTGCCAACTCAACATGCCTACCTTTTTGGGGACTTGTCTGATTTGGGAGCTGGGAGCCCAGTTAGACAAGATGGAATTCACTCCTTCCCCGAAACAGGGGTAAGTAGATAGATTGCTCCCTTAAGGGCTGGTTCCAGGGCTTGAACATAATGGCCACAACTTCTCTTTGAAAGAGAGGACTCAGTCATAGTAGGACTATGATTTATGTTCATTAGAGGTATCAGTGGTACTTAAGGAGTTAGATGTAACTACTGGGGCATAACGGTTATTAGCCCAACTGTGCTTACGAGTGATCTGTGAAAGGTTATCATGTTGTTGATTGGTTGATACGCACACATAATATATCTATAGTAAGGAGAGTTTAGCTGTCGATCTTTACTAGAGTGCCTGGCAGTTAAAGGATGGTGGATCCCGTGACTAAAGAGTTTAGTCAGTTATTCACGTATCGTTAGAGCTTCGAGCTACAGGTCCATAAGGTCCCCTTGGTAGCTCAATGAATTCAAGTTAAGGACCAGTTCTTGGTATTGATTTGAAATGTTCAAATTGACAAAAGGTAATTCGATTATATATGATATGATCGATGTGGTGTTGAGATACATCAAGTGGAGAATTAATATAAATCTCATTTACATTAAGGACCATGGAATAGAAAAAGAGATATGGTTTATATGTTTCATGAGATGAAATATTAAAACTATAGGTTATAAATATAGTATGGTAAGTTGATTATCAAATATATTTATAACAATATTAATTATTGGATAATTATCTCTTTTTCTCTAATAACCAATTGAGTGGGAGGTTATTGGTGGTTTCATGGTAACCATTAGATAAAAGGAAAAATGTTTTCCTAAATTTAGTAGTTGAAAAAGTTTCCATTCTCGGAAGTTCTCACGGTGACTGTCAAGTAAATAAGATTTACTAAACGACAGTTGAAAAGAGACTAAACGATCATGGAATGTTTCTATATGATAGTCACTCAGCCGACCGATTAGCTAAACGATCGGGGAGCTTTTGCTAAATGATCGCATAACGTTTGTTAAACGATTGGGCATCATCTATACGATAGACCTTGTCATCTCCCAATTGCTCAATCGTTTACACGATTGTTCTTCCTTTGGTCTCGTTCTTTAACCAAGTCCACACAGAGCCCACACTTCTGGATTCTCACACCGAGAATACCAAGGTAGCCATTGTGGTGGTGTCATACTCAACTCGACATGGTTGATGTTTTGGGAGGTCGTTCATTGAGGTCGTTGTGTTCGTGATCTTGGTGTTCGTCGCTGCTATGATCGTGTTGTGTTGCAGTCGAAGTGTTCGAGGGTTCGTGTGTTACACTCTTGGAGTCTATTTGAGCGTTCGAGATCAAGGGTGTTGAAGATGAGTCTTCAAAGGTATGTGTATTCTTTCCCTTGATCGTTTAGTAAAGCATGATGTAATTTCGTTGTCCGCATGACCAGTATGTTTCTGTTTCTAGATTGTAGTAACTGTTAATGTTCATATACGAATGAAATTTGGAAAGATCATTTTGTTGCTCATGGAAATCCTCATGTCTGATTTCCTTCAATGTTCATTAGTAAAAGTTGTATTTATTCTATCCTAAAGCAACTCTTATTAAAACCAACCAAGTTAAAAGCCATTTGCAAATATTTAGATATTTCAAAATGACTATAAATTAATAACGACATATAGTTACTTAACCTAAGTAATAAGTTTAGAACACTTGAAGAGTTCAAGGTATATAAAACTTGTTAGGTAAAATAAATCTGAAATACTTCGATTGGATCAAAGTAGAGAAAATAGAGAACTTGACATTTCTAGGGATATTTTGATCAAACATGAAATCCAGTGAGAACTCTTTACACCGAGTTGCCTTAGTTGTTTTGAACATCATTCCAATTTTAAGGTATTTTCTGAAACTTCATATAAGATGTGGAGAACTCATAAATGTTGTTTATGATATGTAAAAGATGTTTACATAATTCAGAAATCTAAAAAGATCGACAGGTGTTAGTGTCGAACCCTTAAGGAACAAGTTACATAAAAGTTGTTTTCAATTTGATGATCGGATCACAAACCAATTGTTTATTAGAGGATCAGTGGGACTTAAGGAACAAGAGGTAACTTCGGGGGTAAAACAGCCTTTTGACCCAAACATTATTAGGAACAACCTATGAAGGGTTAACTTACTAATCATGGTTATATCGAGTGGACACAATATATCTACAGTGAGGGGAATGCAACTCAAGCTTTAGTGAAGTGACCCAGTAGTTAACGAATGGGGGTTAATTTGGTGTAAAGAGTTTAGCCAATTAATCTCATATCATTGGAGCCCATGATCTGTAGGTCCCCTTACTAGCTCACAAATGGATTAGCCCATGATTTGTAGGGCCACTAGGTCTCCCAATGATCTCGGATCATTGGAGCCCATGATCTGTAAGTCCACTAAATCTCCCTACTAGCTCACAAATGGATTAGTCTTAGAGTAGCGTGAGAAGTTGATTTGAAACATTCAAATTATAATTAAGGGAATTAGTAATTATATGTGATATAATTACACATTTAATTTTGGAATTAAACAAAATTGGAGAATTGGTTAATATTTAAATATGATTTAAATATTAAATTCTGAATAGGGTTTTAAGAAGGTGGAATTGGTATAAATTAATTTAATATTTGATATTAAATTAATAGAATAAATTAAATGGTTTAATTAATTACTAATTATTAATTTTATTAGAAAAATTAATTTTGAATTAATTTTTGTAAAATTAATAAAGTTTCAGTTTTGTTTTTTGAATTAAAATTTGAAAATATTTTTAAATTCTGATAGCCAATTTAATCCTATTAAACTGATTAAACGATGAAAGCCTAAGGTTGTTAATCATATTAGAACCGTGATTTTAAGTCTATCTCATCCAAGTTTTAAAACAATTTTAAAACCATGATTTAAACCTAAGTTGGCATGCATGTCTTTCTTATTGATTTTAGTTCTAATTTCTTTTATAACCTTTATAAAAGAAACAACTAAAACATACATTGCCACACAACGAGGTATTTATAACATTTATAAATTTATCCTATGTATCATGCTTCATGCAATGTCCGGTCATTACTATACATAACTTTTATATACAAGTAACAACCAAGCACACATGCTTTCCATACACCCTTATACTATAACAATTATAATATAAAGATGATGCATGTCAATGCTTTATGCATGCATAGATATAACTCTTATATTATATGATGCATGAGCATGTTCTTACGTAATTAAATCATGCTTCTCTAAATCATAACACTTATAATAAAGAGATGATGCATGACCAATACATAACCTAAGATGGGATTTTTCTATGTGGCATACCATATGACATATAAATAAAACGTACATTCTTTTTATATTAACACAGATTAATGGACGGGGATGAACCACCTCAACAATCGGAAAGAAAAACTCTATCCATTACATTTTTCCAACGAAAAAATTAGTTCACAGGCGAACCGGGTCTTGAACCGTTGGGCGAAGCTCCCATCATTTAGTAAACGCTCGCCAGGTAAATGATCGTGTAGCGCACAAGACGAAAACATGCAGATGCTAAACGATCGTTTAGACAACAACGAAATCGCGAAGCCCGATCATCTAGATGATCACTTAACATGTGAAAGGTAAACGATTTACTCCGCGATTGTATAGTCAGTAACTAAGTGATGAAGCTTGCTAAACTATACGATCGTCTAGTGCGTGCGCAAAAAACAGCTCCCGAGTATTTGATATTCAACGATCGTCTATCCTATCGTTTACACGACTCGACCAATGCTTGGTCGTCTTCATCCTCGAAGAACAGCGACCCTTGCTATGAGCTTCTTCACGAATTACTCACATACTCAAACTCTTTGAAATTACAGACTCGATAGCAGTTAATATGCCCAAAAACGCAAGGGCCTTTACAATTAACTTCAAAATGTAAAAGAATTTAAACAAACTAGAGGTTTCATCCTACAAACTCCATTAATCCATACATCCACAAATGAATTAACGATTAAACAAAGAGTAGACATGTTTTACCCACCGAGAATGTAAATGCAATTCTTTGCATCATGAATTTGGAATATTAGAAACCTGTCCCTGATACCAATCGAAGGAACTCTTATACAAGAGTACCTCTGAGTGAAAGCGGATCTTTCCAAAGACACCGTGACAAAATTACCACATTTACATTCAGACAAATAGATATGCATCATATTGTAAATTACCGACATGCTTTAAGATTAAATAATAAGAGAACAAGCAAACTTACCAGTTGAAGAACTTTTCTCCTCGGCAAATCTCGCTCTCTAGAAGGGAACAGGTGTCTCGAACGTCAAGCTATCGTTCACCAACACCCGATCGTCTACCACGAACGGCCTCCACACGAACAGAAGAAAGATGGGGATGACACCACCATTTGGAACCCTCGGTATTCTCAGTGTGAGAATCCAAAGAGTGGGCTCTGTTCGGATTTGGTAGAGGGAAGGAAGAAAAGAGGATCGTATACAACGATCAAGCAAGTGGGAGAAGGCTTAGTCTATCATATGGACAAAATGCTTGATCGTTTAGAAGAGTGTACACAATCGTGTAGTAAAAAGGCAGCGATCGTCTATACGATCGTTTAGTAAATGCTCGGCGCTAAGCGATCATTTAGTAAGATGTAGGCGATCGTTTAGAAAGAAGTGCGTGCGTATAAGCGATCGTGTAGTAAACTCGAGCTATCGTATAGTCTCTGATTTTACTATGCTATGGGCATTATACACTTCACTTGAGCGAATTTTGTGGTATTTTACAAAATAAAAATGATTTTCATTTTATTCTTCAGTTACAAAAACTGATGGGAACTTCTACTAACACACGATTATGGAGAAAACGGCGTCCAATTATCCTATAATTGTCAAAATAAAATAATAAATATAATCATTTTATATTCATCAACCTATAGTTTAATATCACATATAAACCATGGTGTTTTCTCCTCTACTAGATATAAATCTTATTTATATCCAATTTCCTCCAATTAATGTATCTCATACATAAATTCAATCAGATCAAATATAATTAACCAGTACAATCATATCATATATAATCGAACTCCCTCTTGTCAATTTGAACATTTCAAACTGACCCAAAAACTGATTCTCAACTTGAATCCATTGAGCTACCAAGGGGACCTTATGGACCTATGACTCGAAGCTCCAACAGTACATGAATAGCTGACTAAACTCTTTAGCCACAAGATCCACCATCCATTAATTGTCAAGCATTCCACTAAAGACCGACAGCTGAACTCTCCTTACCACAGATATATTTCTGTGACCATTGGATATAACCAATCAACAGTACAATAACCCTTCACAGATGCTCGTAAGTACAGCTGGACCAATTTACTATTTTGCCCCTATAGTTACATCTAACTTCTTAAGTACCACTAATTCCTCTAATGAACAATACAACATAGTCCTACTATGTGTGGACACCTCTCGGGCCATGAAAAGGTATGTGTTGCCACATCGTTCAAGCCTTGGTATCAGCCCTTAAGGGAGCAATATATCTACTTACCCCTTCTTGGGGGAAGGAGTGAATTCCATCTTGTGTAGCTGAGTTCCCAGCTCCATAATCAGATGAATCCCCAAAGTGGTAGGTTTGAGTCGGCGACCTGGCCACTCACACCCATGCAAATCAAAGGATCGCCCTCAAAGCCAGGAGTTCCTAACTCACTCAAGATTGAGATCATGTTCATCCTAGTGAAGTGAAGTCTTTGTCATGAATGACGTTATATAACGAGACGTTAACACTTCATGGTTAGGTCTTATACAAACTCTTTGTATAGGACGCCCCCGCTCGCACGTCCCCACATGAATGATCAGGATCAGACCATCTGTAGCAAGTCACAACACTTGTAACTATTCCACAAAGCAAGTCACATCCGTAGTGTTATCAGGATAAGATTTCCCTCTTATATCTATATACTACAGACCATTTTGGTTATCACTTAAGACAAGTAGTGAAGATTTTAGTTTATTGGTTTGTGATTAAGCAAATAAAACATCCAATATTCAAAGACAAGTAGTGAAGAAAATATCATATATATACATCACAAATGTTCGTACAAAACTGTGTTTACAAACTACAGGACACGAGACTTTAGGACATCATCCCCAACACTTTTAGCCCAAAGAAAACTGCTAGAAAAGTTTTAGATAGTGGTCTATTTTGGAATTCATTGTTTGCCAACTCTTATGCTTTTTTGTAAATCTTGTGAAAAATGTTAAAGTTCAGGGTCACTTTCTAAGAGAAATGAAATGCCTTTGAACTCAATTCTAGTATGTGAGATTTTTTATGTCTGGAGAATAGATTTTATGAGACTTTTTCCTTTCTCTTTTGGATATCTCTACATTCTTTTAGCATTAGATCATGTATCTAAGTGGGTCGAGGCTATCCCCACTCAGACTAATAACTCTATTGTTGTTTCATGTTTCCTCAAGACTAACATCTTTTGCAGGTGTGGTATTCCTCGTGCTATTATCGGTGATCAAAGTTCTCATTTTTACAATCGGACTGTAGAATCACTTTTGAGAAAATATGGAGTCCACCATTGTGTTGCTACTACTTACCATCCTCAAACAAATGGACAAGTAGAGATAACTAATAGGGAAGTGAAAAGTATCCTGGAAAAGACAGTTGACCCGAGGAGGAAGGACTGAAGTATGTGCCTAAACGATGCTTTATGGGCATGTAGGACAACTGTAAAAAAACCCATCGGTACAACCCCCTTTAGACTAGTCTATGGCAAGGCGTACCACCTTCGATCAAAATTGAACACAAGGCATATTGGGCAGTCAAGCAATGTAATATGAATTTGAAGTAAGTCAAAAAAGAGAGTCTATTAGAATTCCAAGAGTTGGAGGAATTGAGGGCACATCTATAAAGAAAAGACAAAGCTTACTCATGATAGATCTCTTGTGAAGAAGGACTTCTATGTCAGTCAGAAAGTCCTTCTCTGTAACTCCATAAAAAACACATTTGAAGCAACCTCCATTAAAGCTAAAGGAAGTAAGACATTGTGACCGACAGCTTGACATATTTCATCTCTAATCTTTATTCCATTTTTATTGTTATTTCAGTTTGTATTAAAATAGTTAAGATTGAGAAACTTCTATTTCTTAATATAAACCATATTTCTATCATATTTCATCCATCCATGTCTTATCTTTCCTCAATCATGTGCAACTAAATTTCTAATGAGTTGAGGAGATTAAACTACCATCTTCACAAGTTTTGCATCATTAAAGTTCATCTTGTTTATGTGTGATTAAAGGCATTGCTTAAATCCATTTGACAAATCGGTTTAAGTAAAAAAAATTAACTACTTGAGAATGTAAGTGATTGTGGACGTCATTAAGTAGGGGAAAGAAGTAGCTTTAGAAATAAAGTCAACCTTTTGTCTGAAATTAACTTGAGCATGCGTCCTAGAGATGGGGTAAATGTGGCTAAAAAACGTTGAGAGGTGAGTTCTTTATTTTATGAGTTAATAACATGAACTCATTGTTGGATTTTATGTCCTAAAACTCGTGGTTTGTAAGCTATAAACTTATTCTGTTATCAATAAAAATGTTATCGATGCTTATTCAATAAAGTTGTTATTGAATGTATGAATTGTTCATTTCGTTTTAGAAAGAACCTAAATCTAATAAACTAAGATTCATGGCTATTACATGAAGACTTGGACTTTATGTAGTGACATAAAAGTGGATCAAGTTCGAGTAGATAGCCAAAATGGTCTAGAGTATACGGATAAGGCGAGGTACCTTATCTTGGGGACACTATCGGATGCGACCCACTTTGTATTTAGTACAAACAATGTGATCCTGAATAGTTCATGTGGAGACATACGAGTAAAGGCATCTTGTGCAAAGAGTTTGTATAAGACCAGATCAAGAAATAAGTCACTCTTACTTATAACGTTGTTTATTGTTTAAGACTGATTATTTCAAAGCGATGACCTAGGTAACTTGACCTTAATCCTGAGCTAACTATAAACTCCTTTTTATTTGGGATTATCCTTAGATTTGCATGGATGAGAGTTTGCTCAATAGCGTCAGCTCAATAAGCCTCCCATTTCAGGGGTAAGATCAGGTAGGGTCCATCCCATTTATGCATAAGGTGCAAGACGAAATTCACTCGTACGAACTTATTTCATGTATGTCTCGTCGTGATAATAGGTCTTCTTACAGCAAGTACCAGATCACCAACTTGAAAAGATCGAGGCTTCACATGCTTATCAAAGGCTTTGGACATTTGTGCTTGGTAACATTCCAACACATGTTGCACTTCTAGCCATTTTTCATCAAGTGCTTCTAACTCTTAAAGGCGTAACTTGGCATTATCTTCTATGGTCAAACCCTCTTATACTATCATTCTCAGTGATGGGATCTCTCTTTCTAGAGGAAGAACGACTTCCATTCCATAAATAAGAGAATATGGTGTAACTCCTGTAGAGGTACGATAAGTAGTTCGATAAGCCCACAATGCTTTTCCAATCTTCTCTTACCAATATCTTTTCGACTTAGAGACAATTTTCTTCAATAGATTGCACATCGTTTTGTTGAATGCCTCTGCCAACCCATTTAAAGCTACATTGTACATGGATGACTTGTATTGTTTGAACTTGAATTTCTTACATAATTTGTCCATCAAACCATTGGAGAACTGTCTCGCATTAGCTGTCACGATGGGGAATACTGAAACACACTCCAAAAGTGTGTTCTTTGGGCTTAAAATTCAGTTAGTTTAATGCTTAAATTGAGATCAATGATGTTTTTTTTATGTTAATTGTAGGAAACTGAGAAAATAATGATGTCGTTAGTTTCAAGCTTAGCTCTAAACAAATAAAATTTGTAAAACACGTATGTTCATTGCTATTGTGATTCGAGCTGGGAGTGTATTGTATAAAATAAAATGGAAAAATAAGTTCTAAGTATAAATGATGTGTTGATGCTTTGATGCGTTTATATATTTGTAACGCGTTGGTGCGTTAGAGATGTGCAATAGAACACACGACACTCCTCCTATTGACGTTCAAGTTTTCCTAAATTAGACCCACGTATAAATCCAATTTAAGTTCCTAGTAAGTCCAGGGTCGAGCTTAGGGATTCAGTTAAGCTAACGCAAACCTTGCATTGTAGCTATTGTAGGGGTTTCCTAAATGTATGAGAGATGTGTTATTTACACTAAGGTGTTGTGCTTGTGCAAGAAGATACAAAAGAGTTGAGTAGTGAGTGATGAATCATGCGAAACTGGATTTTAATGTAAGTGGTATGCATCGATCTAAGATGAATGTACACGAACCAGAATATGATGTGGATGAGGTGGCTTGCTTATCTTTGTTTATGCATTAGACTATTATTCGACACTTCTCAATGCGAATAACATACAAAACCTATCTCTAGGATGCATGCGTCGAACACATAATGCAATAAACACCAGTCAGTCTATCTCTAGATGTACTAGACGTTCTACTTGATGCTGGCTTATTTACTCTTTCGAATAACCTAAGCTAAGGATGCTTTTACCAATTGATCAAGTTGGCTTAAACGTTTGAAATGAAGTTTTGCATAAAGTATAGATGCATTCAACATAAACAAGAAATAAACATTGGCAAAGTATGATGGATCAAATATATGAATTTATAAAGAAGCAGATTGTCTTTACAAAAGCAATATTTAATCAGATTAAATGAAAGCGATAAATGAGATGAAAGGAACTGAGTCAAGCCACAGAGTACAATCACTTGTATCTCTTTAGATCAATTCTAGTTGTGTACAATCACTTGTATAAGAATCGGACGAAGTGTCTTTCCCGAGCTTGGCTTCCTCCGCTCCTTGATCGGCAGTGACGGTGGTTCTCTTCCCTTCTGATCTTCTTGGCACCACAACACAACTTCTAAAGATCTACAACTATGACTACTCTAATATAGAGAGTGAGAACTTTGAAAATTTTTGAACTTCGAACTCTTGAGAGATTTATCTATTTATAGGCGTTGGTCATCTCCAGCTTGGTGATGGGCAGCATTAAAGTCCATGGCTTGGTCAGCCGCCTGACACTCAGAAGCTTTTCAGACGCTACCTGTTGCAAGTGCCCATACGTGTAAGTGGTGATTTGACACAAACAACCTGAATCAATGAATCTTCTTTGCATTGAATCCCTTCGACGCATGGCCCATGCGTTTGAACTTTGCCTGCGACACTTCTTAATTATGCGTTAGCTTCTTGTTGAAATCCTGCAATACAATGCGTTAGTGCTGCAGTATTTAGTAATAAAACTTCTTTTGCATGAGTTTGCTAATGTTTGAGTAATTCCATGCGTTTCTTCTAAAAATGAGGAGAATTTATCATTAAAAACCTTAGTTGTTCCAACTTAAGAGCCAAAATAACATGTATTTCTACAAGTTATCAACGTACAATTACTAATACTAACAAACTTGACTCTTGAATTCCAATTTTGTGGGGGGAGGGGGTTGAATTTTTAAAAACAAAGTAAAACTAAAACTATGATTCATATGAATTAAGAGACTAATAGTATAGAGCACAAAGAATTCTTACTAAGATTTCAATGTAAAAGATCTTGAGGAATTACGTCGATTAGTCTAATTCGATCATTGGCTTAATTTTACTTGTGCAATTTAATTGTTCCATAACCCATTAGAGACATGCCCTAATATCCCAATTAGTTAATTAACCTAAAATTGTCAATTAACCCTAATTTAGTTCTAAGATGCTTCCTAAAGACATTCTACATCAAATTACTAAATTGCAGTAATTCTAGGGTTTTCTAGGCTATGATATACTTGAAATACTATAGAGTCAATTCAAGAATGATTTATTTGAATTTTCTAAACTAGTCATGCTTTCAAAAAAATACAAATTTTCATTCAAGATTTCTAGTTCTTGCAACTTCATTACAATTATGCTATAGAGCCATGTAATTTTGCATACAAAAATCTAACAAATTTGAGGTGTCAACTCATTTCTATCAAATTTTATTAAAATTAAAATCAAGAACATTCAAGAATAATCAATTACACAAGATGAAAATACAAGAAATATCAGATTTTACTAACCTAATAATTTCCCCAAGAAAGAAGATTACCTAGCCATGAAGTGGTAGATTCTTGAAGAAATCCATTGAATCTTACAAGAAATTGATACAAGAATCGAATAAATTACATAAATTTCTCTAAAAAACTGATCTCTCAATCGTAAAAATAGGTCTCTCCTTCGAAAAATTATGGAAAAACTGAGTCTTAATGGCTACAGGTCGCAGCATTGCGACCCTGGGACGATGCTGGTTCAACGCTCACTTGCACAAAGGCGCGCATGCATGGATTTTTATTTTTTCGTCAAAGTCTATAGCGTTGCGATGCTGTTAGGTGGCATTGCAATGCTACCCTGTATGACCGAATTAAGCATGCTATTGCCTTTCAACATTGCTCAATGCTGGTTGGAGGGTCACGACACTATCTCCAGTGGCATTTTGATAAACATTTTAACTTTCTTCAATTATGTTAACTTCTTGGTCCTTTTTATTCCTTTTTAATCCAATTTTCTTGTATTGACTCCAAAATGCTCTCGGGACTATTTTACCTATAAATTGACATATAAAGAAAATGAATAGAGTAAAATCGAGGGATTTAATATAAAAAACATAGCTCTTTTCAAGACCTATCAACCATGATGATTTTCTGTTTTAAATCTTTTTTTTTTTCCAGAAACATGAGTAGCTAAACTTCTCAATTCTAGGGTGTTCTTATTGTTATGATGTTTCTTGAATAGACTTTTGATGTTTGAATCAATTGTATGGTGATTGAATTTTAATTCCTTCATGTGAATCCATTTGTTTGATTGACCTTTGAACGATGTATGTTATATATGTTGAATTTTCTACTTGGGAAAAAGAAGTTTGGCTGGAACTAAGTAATTAATCTATTATTCAATAATGCATGAGAATGATTAGAGAATAATAGGGGCTGAAAATGAAGGAACATAATATGGCATGATTATAACAATGAGGAAGAGATTCAATTTGGTATAATTATGCTAGAACGGGTTGAATTTGAAAAAGGATATCATAATTATAGACTTTTGGCTCATTTGATCTAAACAATTTATTCATTTGTTAATAGTTGATTGGAATTTCATAGTGAAGCAACGCCCTAGATCCATTATCTTGTAAAATTGTTCATTTTGCTTTCAGATTTAATTAAATTGCAACAACAAACCTTAACTGTTGATTATCCAAATAAAATTATCTCATAAATAACAATAGCGAGCCAAAAATTCTTCAGATCCAATCCTTGAGGACGATACCCCATTCAGGATTTATTACTACGAAACGTAAGCTTGTGTGTCTGTCAAGTTTTTCGCATCATTGTTAGGGATTGGCAATAGAATTTTTATTTGATAAAACGAAGCTAGTCTTACTTTGGGTTGTATTTTATTTTAATTTTTTTTCTTTTGTCTAAAGTATTTGGTGTATGCGAAAAAAATCGGCAATCTAACATTTTTCCTTTGGATCCAAAAATTGAATGGACTTTAAGAAGAGTTAGGAGGAATTTGAGAATTTAATTTGCAACAATGGGAGAATAAGTGAATGAGATGACCATTCGAGAATATTCCAGCTAACTGTTCTTGTGTCACGGGATGGGATCGCTGAAACTCTGATAAATGCAAAAAATTCCAAATTAAAGCCTAGTAAATTCAAATGGCGCGAGATGGTGCATTCAAAGGAACATCGAATGAGGATCCGCATAAATATATTCGTGATTTCTAAAAATTTGCAAAACGGTAAAATTAAATGGGGGCTCTAACGATGCTATTCGTTTAAGATTGTTTCCATTTTCTTTGCAGGGGAAGGCAAAAGATTGGTTGAAGCCATTTGCGCTAGGAAGCATAACCAATTAGGATGAACTCGCTCAAGCCTTCCTTAACAAATTCTTTCTGTCATTAAAGACAAGCAGGTTAAGAACTGAAATTGGAACATTTAGGCAAAGAGAGGATGAAAAATTGTTCGAGGCTTGGGAGAGATATAAATAATTACTACGAAAGTGTTCCCAGCATGGATATCCTGACTGGCTCCAAATCCAATTGTTTTACGATGGACTGACCAGTTTGACGAAATCTATTCTAGACCCTGCAGCAGGTGGTTCAATCTTCTCCAAGACTGTTGAAGCAACTTGTGTTGGGTTGTATATCCTAAAACTCGCAGTTTTAAACATTAAACATATTCTATTTACAATAAAGATATTTTTTTAGGTTTATTCAATAAAGTTGTTATTGAATGTGTGAATTGCACTTGTTAAAGCCTAAACCCAATAAACTAATGAACCCCTGTCTATAGCATGAATACTTTAAATTTATGTGGAGACATAAAAGTAGATCAAATTCGAGTATATAGGCAAAACGGTCTATAAGTATAAGGATAGGGTTGGGTACCTTATCTTGGGGAGACTATGGATGCGACCCACTTTGTATTTAATATAAACGACGTGATCCCAAAATCGTTCATGTGGAGACATGCAAGTGGAGACATCCTATGTAAAATATGTTTGCATAAGACCGGACCACGAAATAGTCACTTTTCTTTATAACGTCGTTTATCGTTAAAACTGACTATTTAAATTCGATGACCTAAGGTAACTCAATCTTAATCCTGAGCTAACTATGAACTCCTATTTATTTGGGATTATCTTTTAATGGGTGAGAGTAACTCAACAGGGCTGCCCAATAAGCCTCCCATTTTAGGGGTAAGATCAATAGATAGCTGGGGACATAGTTCTGCAAGATGGAATTCGTTCCTACCCGATTTCAAGGTTAGTAGATAGGTTGTTCTCTTAAGTACTGACTCCTAGTCTTGAAAAAGGGGTCCCACCCTTTCTATGACTGAGAGAGACTCGATTTATTGGTAGGATCATAAACCAATTGTTCATTAGTGGATCAATGGAGACTTAAGGAGCAAGATGTATTACACAAGTAAAACGGTAATTTTGACCCCGATGCAAATACAAACAACCTGTGAAGGATTTACTTATTGATCATGGTTAAATCAAGTGAACAAAAATATATCTACAATGAAGAGAGTGCAACTACTAGGCTTTAATGGAGTGACCTAGTAGTTAACAAATGTTCGTTAATTCTGTTCAAAGATTTTAGCCAATTAATATCGGAGCGTTGGAGCTCATGAACTGTAGGTCCATTGGATCTTGGATCGTTGGAGCTCAATGTTTATAGGTCCATTGGGACCCCCTACTAGCTTATAAATGAAACTTTAAAATAGTATATGAGAAAATTTAAACGTTCAAATTCCATTCAGGAGAATTATTAACTATATACGATATAATTAAACGTTTAATTATCGAATTAAATGAAATTGCAGAGTTAGAAAATATTTAAATATGATTTAAATATTAATTACATGAATAGGGATTATTCATATATGGAATAGGTGTTATATTAATTTAATATTTGATATTTAATTAGTTTAATTAATTATCTAGAATTAATTTTAAAATTAATTATTATAATTAATTTTATTTAGAATTAATTAAATTTTGTCTAAATATTAATTATTGAATTAACATTTTATAAAATTAAATTTCATTTTAAATTTGAAATTATGATTTTAAATTAAATTGATATTTAAAGAAAAATCAATTAAGAAAATGAATGATTAAGATTAAGTGGGATTTTCTCACTTGATTCACCTACATTTCCACTCAAATTAGTTGAGGATTAATGTCAAACTCTTATGAAATCTTGTTGCATGTTAATGTTCTTTAAAAGAGAAAGACTGACAGCAGATTTTGATTTAAGCAATCTGAGAATTGAGAGAGAAAAATTTTCCCTCGTGTTCTTTGACTCCAAAATTCCCTCAAATTGATGCTCATTTTGGATCCCGCAATCCAATCTAAAGCCAGAGGATAGTATGGAAGCCATTTGTAGTGGTCTACAAGCTATTGAGAGGATATATCAACTAAAGATTGGATCAATTGAAGAGTCCATCAAAAGTTGTATTACTTGAAACCTTATTTCTATTTTTCTAACCATGCATGCTTTAGATCTAAAATTAATGTAGTTAAAGTGCTTAAGATCCTGATTGCTCTCACATGTTGACTATCAACACCAACAACTCGAGCATTGCTTGAGGATATATCTGCAACTAGTTATAACTGGCTAGTAGAATAGTCTGCATCCAGAGTGGCAGGGATTTATGAGCTCGATGTGATAAATTCTTTAAAAGCCTAGTTGGCTTCCTTAATTAATACGATTAGTCTTTTTTTTTATAGGAATCTAACCATCAATTGCTTCAATGGTGGCTTGCAATGCAAACCCATCATGGGAGACACCTGTACCAAGATTCACTTCTTTAAGTTCATCCACAGTGGATTAACCACCATCTTCAAGTGTCTGTGGGGCATCCTTCATATCTTCTTTGGACATTTCATTTTCCGAGTCTTTGATGATGGATGTATGGTGACATGAAGTTTCACCTCCTTCTTTTCTAAGCTTTCATTTTCAGAACTAGTGAAGATAATGTCACGTCTTTTTACCATTAGCAAACCTTCACTTGTGTTGAGATAAACCAAAACTTTCTTTTCATTCGCAAAGGAACAACACTATGAATTTCTCCATCGCCCTTTGTTTCACAAGATGACTTCTCACCTGATTGACTTTCGATGTTCTTATGCATAAGGCGAGGCCAAACTGACGCGCAAGATATCAATTCCTTCTGTTTTATAGTTACATTAGCAACATTGCTGCACATTTCTTCTTCACTTTTTATCTCATTGGACCATTTTTTGTTGGAGAAATTCTTAACATCTTTACATTTGAGACGATCAAAAATTGACACCCGAGGCGCTCTTCCATTTTTCTTTGTAGCCACACTTAATCTTTCGAAATCCAATGGTCATGTTCCCCCTGGCATTTGACAAACGACCTTTTTCTATTTTTGAAGGCATGGTCAACCTTCGAAAGGCCAAGCATCGACCAAAGCTAGACATTGGATGCTGATTTTCTTTCTCTTCTACCATCATGCTCAATCTTTCAAAGACTAAAGCAAGTGTGATAGACGATCTAATGTGGTCAAAGATTGACGTTATTTGATATTTACTCTCATTTTCTTTTGCATCATTGACCTCCTCTGCAGTTATATGATTGTTGTCGACCACCTTTCCCTTCAATCTTCTGGTTATACGAATTGACTCTAATGACTTATATCCAAGTCCTTTTCTCGATGCAAGTATAGTATGCCCTTCCTGCAAAAGCTTTTTCTAGGTAAGAGAAAGCTCAAGTCGCTCATAGTTCTTCAAGCTCTTGAACTTACTGTGAATTGCTAAATCATAACCTGTTTTCGCTAGCAGCTTGTGTCATACCCCCTCCAAAATTACCTTCTTAACTTGGAAGAAAATGTGACGGTAGCAGTTACTAGCCCTATCGCCAGCACCTACCACCTTTACCTTCTTACTTCACTCCTGAAGTGCCAACCTGATAAACATTATTAACTTATACAATTAGCTCACATCCAAAAGGCTCAACATAATTTTTATATGATCACTTGCTTAACAACCATGACACAATATCTATAGATAAAATATTTATAGTTGGACCCAAACTTTACTAACAAAACCCTAATTCCCCTCAAAACATGTGTACATAGATATAGACTATCAACCTAAATTCCTCTAACTAGTTGGGCCTTTCAATGACAAGCAGCAGCAGGATCAACCTTGAGGAATTTAATTGCTACCTGGGAAAGGAAAACATAGGAAAACTATGAGCTAATTTCCCAGTGAGTGACTATAGAAATCATATTATGCCATGCTTCATATTATTATAAAACATGTAAACATACTGAGAAACATTTCAAGCAACTTCCTTTAAAACATGAACATAGTCATAACATCAAGCTTTTAAGAAGAAAACTCATTAAACATCAATAAACATCAATAAACCTTAGTTGAGAATGAGCATACATCGCTCTAGCTCCCAATGTTTGAATCCGGCCAAGACCCATACTTCGGCCTCTCTTTGTTGGTATATGGCCTAGGAGACCCATACTTCGGCCCCTCATTCAGAACTACCTACGTGCATGTAGAGTTTACTAAGTACCATCAACACCTTAGGTACTATTACCCAAGTACCTTCTCCGAGTCTTTCAGTACCAGGTTCTTCTCTAGAATCAAATCAAGCTTTAAAAGTAAAACATTTACATTAAGAATCATTCAATCATAGCCTTTATCTAAAAAATGCATGCTTCATCATAAAAACTTAGCTTTTGTGATGAATTAACATATAACCTTGGCATGCGATAAAACATATACATGCTGGAGAACAAATGCCATGTAATTCATAAAACATTTGTTGCTCAAGAATGTATAAACTTATCATCAAACATCATTGAAAACAACACGGTCTTTTATGCACGAAACATTGAAAATATTAAGTTTATTTTAGTCACTCACTACTCGTCTGGGCTCTTAATGGTCTGTAGGCTTCTCTTAGTTCCTTTTGGCCTGAAAGGACATAATTCCTTGTTAGATTCCATATAATTCCCATCAAGATGCTTCAAATAGTTTGTTTACTAGTGAGACCTTCATCAACTAGATCATCAATACAATCTTCGTCTTTACAAACAAAAAAAAATAGAGATTGTCATCATGAGCGAAACTGATAACTTGTAGAAATACAAGTTATTTATACCATTTTATTTAGATTATGTAGCAAAAAGAAGGAAAAGTTATGTTGACCGTATAGAAATTGGCTTAGAAACGCGAAAATTGTAAAGTGTTATAATCACACCCGCTAACCCCATTGCGATGGCAAAATGGAATGTCCAAGTCTTTGTTTTGTAGTAAACAGGTCATCGCATGCGACAATCACTCGAGGAAAAAAATGAACAACGCATTCGCATTGCATGTGACGGTTAATCAAGAACGAAAAGGAACAACACAATTGCATCGTATGCGACAATCAATGATGGACACAAACGATCAACGCATCGACACCGCATGCGGCAATCGATAAAAAGACCAAAGCAATTACACCGCATGCGGCGATCGATCGTAGATGTAAAGAGCGATGCATTTGCAAGGATTTCTAAAATTGTACAGCTTTTCTGTTGTACGATTCTGACAACTTAAATGTGGAGTAGAGCGGACGTTTCCACTAAGCCATGGCAGGAAAAATCAACTTTTCAGAGTGGGACCACTGATGCAGAAGGTGCCAAGGTCTATAAATAGCTACATCAAATTCAAAGAAAAGAGGTTGTCTAAAGAGACAACTTAGAGAAAATCCGGGGAGAAAGACGAGACAAGACCGAAAGGTAAGTCTTTAGAGCAAGCAATTCATTCCCATTCCTGAAGAAGAAGCTCTGTTCAAAGATCACTTCTACCTGGAAAACAAGCCTGAGAGGGAAGTTCTCCACTACATTCCTACCACACGCCAGTAAAAAAATCATCTCCAATCGGGATCCGTGTCAAGACATTGAAGAAATTAGCTGAGTTTAGCTAAAGCATGCTCGACGGCATCTTCACCTGTGAGAGCAGAAGTGAAGATGTTATTCCGCCTCTCGAAAGAAGGTTGGAAGAATGTGTTAACTAAAATGAGAAGTATTTCCAGAGATGGAAACAACCTTGCATTTACTACGTTCATCCCTATTTCACCATAGACATCTGGGAACGCGACCGATCATTGAAATGTGTAAGCTAAGGGAAAGCGGAACCTTAGTTGTATCCTCAACCAGATTGACGAACTTGTGTTGTCCTTTCCCACAACCCATTCTCTTTCTAACTCATTTCATAAAACTTGCCACCGCATTCATCAGATACTTTTGCACATCTTCACAGCCAGTCCTCACTTTGTATATTTAATTGTTTATTCATTTATTTGTTACCGCATTTTACTTTACTATCACATCTTATTTTATCACCGCAATTTACTTATCATAGCAATTTATTGTCGCACTTTATTTATCATCGCATTCTATTCTTTATCGCATTTTACTGATTACCGCATTTTATTTTCCCAACACTATTCATTATTATTTGTTTCCCGGTCGCATATATCAAATTAGTATCACATTAATCACCGCAATCCCCGTGTTCGACCTCATATCACTCTGAGAAACTTGCGTTGGAATTATACTTAGTTCTAGCATAAGAAAACTTGTGACATACGCACACTACATGAACCCATACTACGAAAGCATCTAAGCATCTTCTCATATATCATTTAGAACGTAGTATCGAATATTATCATTATTGCAAAGCGCATAAGTCAGTAACTCACGAGTTGTTAACACGAACGAATCAATTCATAAATTCTTTATTACAAGTTTTTGACGCCATTGCCAAGGATTGACAACTTTTAGTGCTGAATATTTTTGTGGTATTTTGCAGGACAGATTTCTGTTGTATAGTCTATTTACGCGAAGAGCAGGCTGACGGTGTATGAGTACTGGGATTGAACCAGAATTCGACGCCGACCCAAGATCGAGCGAACCTTTCGCACAAGAGCACGTCAGAACTGTACAATGCGAAGAAGAAACACGATAAATAACAATGATGGGCCTGAGGGGAATCAAAGAATTAATCGGTCGGTACAAGATCCAGTTTTTCTGGTCGCCGACCACAATATTCCCATAAGAAACTATGTGGCACTGAACTTATACGACTTCTCGCTCGGAATTGCAAGACCTGCGGTGAAGGAGAATGCAAGATTCGAAATTAAGCCGGTCATGCTACAAATGATTCAGAATGCGGGGCAGTTTGGAGGTCTACAAGGAAAGGACCAGCATGCACATTTGACCAGCTTTGTAGAGATGTGCAATACATTATCCATCCCTGGTGTGACTCCTGAAGGAATAAGACTATATCTCTTCCCATATACACTTCAGGATGAGGCATAGAGGTAGGCTCATTCATTGAAGCCAAATGAAATCCATTCTTGGGATCAGTTGGTTGAGCGGTTCATGAAGAAATTTTCCCCGCCTGCGGTCAACGCAAGAAGATGAAGGGACGTGTTAAATTTCGAGCAAATGGAGAATGAGACTCTGAGCATCGCATGGGTGCGATTTAGAAGACTGGTGAAGAACTGTCCGTATATCGGGATTCCCGATTGCGTTCTCATGGAAACCTTTTATAATGGCCTGGACAGATCGACGCAAGTTGTTGCTGATGCCTTCGCGACAGGAGGATTTATGGATAAAACGTACACTGAAGCCGAAGTCATCTGAGATCGCATTTAGCGAAATACAGATGACTGGGTAGATGATAGGTATGGAGGAAGAGGCCCAGAGTGAAGAAAAACAGAAAGCACCATTGTACCAGCTGATACAATGACCACATTGGCCACCCAAATGGTCACAGTTACCTCGCTTCTCCAAACGATGGCTATTAATCAAGGAACTCTCTCCCAGGGCGCAGCGCAAGCCAATGTGCTAACGCAAGTAGCAGTAATAAGTTGTGTACAATACGGAAGGGGTCAATCAGTGGAAATGTTCCCATCAAACCAACAAACAGTGTACTCGATCCAGAACAACCCGTTTAGCAACACATACAACCCAGGTTGGCAGAATCTCCCCAATTTCAGTTGAGGAGGGAACAACGACTAGAAAGGCCAAAGGAATCTACAGAACAGTTAGTCTGGGAATCGAGGCAATCCTTCGAATTTTCATCCGGGTCAAAATCAGAGCAATTATCAGAATAGGCAATCGCACAACCAACCTTCCTCTTCCAACACCTCAACAAATCCGTCGTCCTTGGAAGCTCTGCTCAAGCAGTATATAGAAAAAAAATGATGCGATCATGCAATCGCAAGCATCTTCCATAAGGAACTTGGAGGTCCAGGTCGGGTAGCTGACGGTCGAGCTTAGAAACAGAACTCTTGGTACGCTGCCCAGTAACTCAAAAGCCCATGAATCGAATGGGAAGGAACAATGTCAGAAGTGACATTAGGCAGGTAAGTCTGATTGCCTGCGGGGTTGCGATTGCGGTAACCGTGAAGAACCTTCTTTAAACAACATTCCTATTATCTATCTTTACCGCTTTCTTTACTGCTTTATTATTGCTTTCTAAATTACTTTTCCTACTTACTTGAATTTATTTCTACTTCAATCTCAGCTTGCATTAATTTATTTTTCTGCCTAGTTGAATTTATTTCTAATTCTGTCTCAGCATGCGTTGATCTTAATTTTCTGTGAATGAATGTTATAAGTGAACACCGCAACGTCTTATCAATTTGGATTTGGGATAAGCGTTGCGATGTTGGTGATACATAATAACATCAGGTATGCATTGCGATGACAGGTGTATCTTGCGTTAATAGATACACTTTGCACCCGTCCTCCAAAAAGGCATTGCATTGATGGATGAGTTGTGCTCGTATGTACATTATGCCTGTCCTCCGCAAATACGCACTATGTTAACGAATGTGTTGCGCTGGTAGAAATATCTTGCGCCCATCCTCCAGAAATGTGTTGTGTTGATAGTTGTGTTGCGCTAATACATACGTTGTGCCCGTCCTTTGTAAATATGCATTTGCGTTGACAAATGTATCGTGTTAGCAATTTAACATTGCGCCTGTCCTATTAAATAAAAAAATGATAAAATATTTGCGGAGAGAGTAGTCAAAACGTTTTAGCTCCCGAGAAAATATTACTCAGTAGACGAAAGGAAGTCCTTTCCTGCTAAGTCATAATGGGTGGGGCGCGGCAGGCTTTTTGGAATACGAAAGCCTGCCACGCAGCGATCGCGTTGGGCTCATCAAGGCCCAACCTATAAATTGCACCTTCTTAAGCCCGAGGAGCTCACTTTCGTCTCTTCGCAAAAAAAACCCTAAGCAAAAAATTCTCTCTACATACTATCATCCCCTTCCGAACTTTCTTCTGAAGAACAAAAAAATTTCCAACCTCTTTCACTTAACTAAAGCCATGGCCGGACAATCATCTCATTCCTCTTCCCAGCCATCGTCCCCTTCCCATGCCCCCGTCACCGCGCAGGAGGCGGCCTTTCTCACTGCCAGCCGTCGCCTCGCCGCCCAGCCAAAGCCATCCCCTAGATTCGTCGGTAAACCCAGACGAAAAACCACTGTAGCCGCAATATCACCCACCCACCGTGAAGGGCCGAGCACGGAGAGTGCCCCTGCCACAAGACCTGAGGTGGCGCTCCCAGTACCTTCAACCGAGAGTGAACTGAAACTAAAGACGATAAGAAGATATTCGGGAGTATTTTGAGCCATTTAGAAAGAGATGAGGGTTGTCGTGGGCCGGAGTAGTGAACCAGCCCCTGCCGTCAGAGGAGGAGTTAGTAGTAGCTTCGCTGAGAATGACCCTGACCATTTCGGATCCTAAGAAGACTGCCCCAACAGACTCCAATGAGGGACCCATTAAGGCTGTTTTAGGGGATGTGGAGGCGAAGAAGCAGACGGAGAAGTCTGAAGAGAAGGAAAAGAGAAAAGTTGAAGAAAAATGGGTGGAAGAAGATGAAGTCGCTCAGTTAGAGAAGGAGAAGAAAGAAAAGAAGAGAAGTAAAAGAAAACAGTGCAGGCGAGAAGATAAGTGCCTGAAGAAGGAGGAAGAAAGAAGGAAACAGGCAAAGAGTTTAGATGTCGATAGAGAATCAACCTCCACAAGGGTGGAAGAGGGGGTGTCATCCCAAGCTAAATCATCGGCGCAACTACCAACTTCATCGCCACATACCAGATTAGTTGCGTCGGACGACAAAGAAGATCCTGACATCTCCCCTCTAATGCAGCGTCGCAAAGAGAATGTGCCGCAAGGATCCACAAGTGACCTAACATTTTTTCAACGCATAGTAGAGGAGAAGGAGGAAAGAAAAAGAAAATGAGAGGAGAAGGAAGAGAAAATGTCACTGGCGCGCCAAATCATCGCATCAAGCGATTCGGCCAGAAAGCTTAATGATAAGAAGGTTCGCCGTGACAACGCAAGGGCAGAAGAAGAGGAAAGAAGAAGGCTTGAGGATGAGCAGTGCATTACGCTCGCCTCGAAGCAATTTGAAAAGGAAATGAGAGAAGAAGAAGAAGCATAAAAGGAGGAAAAAGAGAGAAGCCGCAAAGCAAATGTTTAGCGCGTTAGAGAGGGGAGAGAAAAGAAGTGGAAGAGTGGGAAAAGGAAAAAGAAGAGCAACGCAAGGTGAGGGAACGCACCCAAAGACAAAAGTCCCGCCTTGCGTCTATTCAGGAAAAGAGTAAAGCAAAAGTGGAGAGCAGCGAACTTGCATCGACTAGGAGGCGCCCAACAACCAAAAAGGAAAATGATGATCTGTGGATGGAAATAGGCTTCTTTCCTGCATTGGCGCCACTACCGGATCTTATCATCAGCGTTGTGGTGGAACATGGGTGGGAAGCTTTCTACCAGTGTCCATCCATCATAATTCCATCGGTAGTGAGGGGTCTTCTACCATGGCCAGCTCACGACACCAAAGATGTGGTGATCGTCAAAGGGAGGGTAGTGTCGTTCAACGTAGAGGACATCAATCAACTCTACAAGTTGAAAAATTTCCCGAAAGCATCGGGTAACAAACTGATTGATGATCCTGAAAAAGAGCATACGGAGGATGCGTTGAGAGTATTAACGCAATCGGGCACCAAATGGACGGTGTCCCTAACCGGCATAAGAACCCTCGCCTCCAACTGGCTGCTACCAAAAGCACACCTTTGGGTCTATTTGGTGAAAAGGTGACTCATTCCAACTTTGCATGACAAGACCATTTCAAGGGATCGAGTTTTGGCTGCATATTGCATAGTGCGCAACATTCCGATTAATGTGGGCCAGCTTCTTTCGAAGCAAATTCGAGGTTTTGTTGGCCGTGTGAGAGGTTAGTACTTCTTCCCATGGACAATTTCGAGCCTATGCTTATCTGTAGGTGGAGGCATTAAAGAAGAACCCATGCCAGAAGTGCACGGCATCATCAATACCAAAATCCTGAGAATGCTTCTCAAGGATTCGCCGCACTGCCCTGAGTTTCCACCGAAACGGCCCCTCATTGATTTAAATGTGACGTAACCACCAAGACCAAAGAAGCAGCGCCACAATGATAAAAGGAAGGAAATCATCCAAGGAAGATCACCGCAGAAGCAAAACAGTTTACCCTTAGACACTTTGCCTTTAGTCATTCACCCACCAAGCCCACCAACTGAACCCCTTTCCCCTCTTCCCGAACAATTCACCAATCTCCTCCTTGCCCTCGACTCCAACCCTGCATCTCTAGCAGCATCCACCTGCCATCCATCTCCACCCCACTTTTCACCGCCAACATCGCTGCATGTTGATGACCCACACGGTTTGGGAGCATACCCTTCCGCTCAACCCCAAATCGATGCTGGTGAAACATCGACGGCACAACCTCCACCGCATCCCTTGCTGCTGCCTTAAAAGATATGCAGGGCTTCTTATCTCAAGAGCTAGCCTTCTTCCACCATTCATTAATGGAGTTACAGAGAAGCAACGCCAGAGCTGCTACAGGTGAGGGTCAATTATTCAACACAACATTTTTACCATTCGCCAGAATCAAAGACAAATGTCTGAACGCAACCATGAATACTTCAATTTCTTAACTGCCTATTTACATGGTCCCATGGTGCCTCAACATCTACAGCAGCCTTTGCATTTTCAAGAAGCGCCACAAAGAGCTCCTCCGTAACACCCTCCTCACCAAGAGCCCCCACCGCAATCTAAATTTGGAGGTGTACCACCTTCTCCACAATTTTGCATTTTTTTTTACGGTCATTCGTTTTTTTTATAGATAGTATACCTTGTATTATTCTATACATACTCATAATTTTTTGTTTGCGATAATTATAATTCTTTATGTACATAGTCAATTTTTATACAACTAAGTAATTATTCTTTCCATATGCGTTGGTCTCTATATTTTTATCATCCTTTGTCAATTTATTGCGGTAATTCTTTTCTTTTCTTTTGCGTTGTTTATTTGCACTACCATGATGAGTATAATGTGTAACCTTAGCAAAATTTCTTTATACATTGCAATTTCTGCCTAACATTTAGACAATTCATCGCAATAGCTCTACTTTACCTTCTCTATTACAAGACTCTGCTCAAATCTACTCAAATCTTCTTTTCAAAATTTTGACTAAGTGTTAAAAAAAAAAAAAAAAAGAACTTCGTTGTCAGCGCAAGAGAAAATCCAAACCTGATAAGAGTTAAGTCGTGAAAGGAACCTACTCATAGTTGGATGTTCGCATGACACCCATGGGAGCAAGCCAAAATGAAGGTAGGTTACCAGGATCGACGCAATACAAAAAGAAAGAGAGAGAGAGAGAGAGAATAAGAATAAAAGAGACAACTCCACTGACCAGCAAAAGTAAAACTTGGCTAAGGATCAAGAGTTGAAGTTGAGCTTGGTACAAAACCGAAGTTGGATGCTTGCATGACACCCGTGGGAGTAAGCCAAAATGAAGGGTGTAACCATGATCAATGTTCTTTATAGGATGACGCAAACCAGGCCACCGCATAAAAGGTGCACTTTATTGTTTCAACAAAAATAGGTAAAACATTCTTTTCAAAACAAGAAGAGAACTTTGAGCAGAGGTTTGCCTTAGGTAAGAATAAAGTAGAGAATGTTGAAGAAATGATCAGAGGATAGAAGGAACTTGTAGGTTTGAGAAATTATGTAGAGGTGGAGCATTCGGAGTAGCCGATCGACATAAAGTTAGGATAGGATTTGAGTTGAATTGCCTTAGTCGAGGATACGCTTGAGGATAAGCATATATCTAAATTTGGGGGTGTGATAACTTGTAAAAATACAAGTTATCTATACCGTTTTATTTAGATTATGTGGCAAAAATAAGGAAAAGTTGCATCGACCGTATAGAAATTGGCTTAGAAACGCGAAAATTGTAAAGTTTCGTAAGCATACCCACTAACCCCATTACGATGGAAAAATGGAATGTCCAAGTCTTTGTTTTGCAAGAAACAGGTCACCGCATGCGACAATCGCTCGAGGACAAAAATGAACAATGCATTCGCACTACATACGACGGTCAATCGAGAACGAAAAAGAACAACGCAATTGCAGCGTATGCGACGATCGATGATGGACGCCAATGATCAACGCATCGGCACCGTGTGCGGTAATCGATAAAAAGATTGAAGCAATTACATCGCATGCGGTGATCGATCGTAGATGTAAAGAGCGACGCATTAGCAAGTATTTTTGAAATTGTACAGCTTTTCTGTTGTACGATTCTAACAAAGGAACAGTTGCCCTTCCCACATCTCGATAAAGGAACATAATGTAAGATTGGAGGGCTCGAAGCTTTTTCATCTTTTAAAATTGTAGTCTTTGTCGTGCCAGTGGACCCCTCACTCTGTTTAGAGCTAGAGACAGTTGCCTTATCGCTTGTTTCTTTCCTTGGATCTGCTTGTGATCTAGACTTGAGTTCATCCCCACCTTTTGTTAACGAGGTCTCCATAGGTGTAACTTCATTGACACTATCACTCTTCAAGAAAAACTTCACGTTTGCGAAGTGAGACGCAGCTTCTAAGAATGGATTAAAGTCTACTTCAACTTTCTTAATGTTGTCTTAATAGAACTTAAAACATTGATGCAGTGTTAAAGTTATCACCCCAATTCCATGAATCCAAGGAAAACCCAGTAATAACTTATAAATGGTCCTCAATTCTGTGACATGAAATAATACATCAGCCTTCAGGTCATCGATGATAAATTATAAGTGTATCATGCCTATCGCCCTTCGACTGCCTTGATTGAAGCATTGAATTACTAACTTGTTGTTTGATAGTTCTTCCATATGAATGTCTAATTGCTTCATAGTTGACTTAGGCATTATATTGATGGTTGATCCATTATCGATGAGAATTCGACTAACCCTCTGTTCTCGAACATATCCTGAGATGTATAATGGCTTATTATGAAGCTTTAATCCCAATAGTAGATCTTCATCTGAGAAACCTATACACGTATAACAAGAGGCACATATGCACGTCATAGAGGTCAGAGCACTAGATGCATTTAAATCTAAAAATGCGTCAATAATCGAAGGAACTGACAACAAGTCATTTATATTGAACAATGGTAAGTCTTTTAATTCTTCCACCGTTTCCAATGAACTCAAAGGAGTATCCTCAACTTCTACCATGCTGACAGCATGACACGCAATGATTTTTAATGCTTTATTCGAACAGTTGTTGTAGAAGTTCCCTAGAAGGAAATCTGCTAGAGTTACTTATCACTTGGGTTGAGAAAAATCCTCATCTTCCTTCTTAATAATCTTGGCTTCCAAGCCTTCCTTTTTCCTTTCTTTTTCTGAGTCTTGTTCCCTCTTTTATACCTTCAATAGGAGCATGACTTGTTTTAAGTAGAACTCGACTTTCTTTTCTTTCAACGAGTTACTGGATTCATCCCTCATCGTCATCACCATCGATGTGCTCATCTTTATTGTTAGAATTTGTCGTCAGGATCGCTTGCTGAAATCGAATAACTATAGATTCGAGGATCCCAAACTAGACCAAGCTTTCCCTTTCATCATAAAGTATAGTTGATGTTGGAACACTTGAAGTCGACTACAACGTGATTTTCTTGATCTACTTCATCAGATCCAGTTCAATTTTCTTCTCACGAGACAACCTTAGAATCAACTCATTCAAAGCAAAAGCATTTTTCAACTAGGTGGCTAACTGAAGGAACTCTATTTAGAGAGGGCCTATGAACAGAAGCGGATCGTCCAAACTCCATTGTGAAAGAACTCATACATTTACAGTCATACTAAACAAATTATGCATTAAATCATAAATTATAGCATGCTTCTTGAAATAAATACAAAGTTTAGAGAGACAATACCTTTGAAGAGCACTTCTTCAAGATATATCCCTCGATCAGTGACGAACACAACGAGCAAGAACTCAATCTCCCTCAGATAACAACGAGTGAAAACTCAATCCTCGAACAAATGGACACAACCATAAGATTACCTGTAAGAAAAATAGGCATGCGCAACGGAAATGAGAATCAATTTTACTCTAATTGCACAAATTAAACAGACAATCCTAAATTAATTAATTAGGATTTTTTTGAAGTATTACCTTTGAAGCTCCCGAAACTCTTCTATCTCCGCTCGAACATGAACCGGACAACCACTAGAGCTGATCTACTATCCTCTGGACTCAGAACCGGGTTGTGGGACTCGATGGACGAAGAACCCGAGAGAGAGAAAGAGATGGAAATAGAAGATGGATTTTTGGGTTGGGTTTGGGTTTTGAATTTTCCTTAAAATAGTGATTTTTTCCAGCCTAAATTTAGAAAACAATTTTGGCAAAATGTCAAAAGTCTTTTCTCCAAATTGAAAGCCCAAATTTATAGAAAAAAGTCATGCAAAATTTGCATGAAACAAATTCATAAAAATCCAACACCTCAAAATCTACTATCTAAGTGGGCTTGATGTCTCCACTATAAGCCAACACCTAGCCCACTATCTTGTTAGTGGAATTATCCAACAAAAGTTTGGATTTTCCCACTAACTTTAGTCAAAGGGCAAAATAGTCATTTTGTCAAAGTCAAACTTTGACCGAAAAGTCAACATTTTGACTTTTTATGATTTTTTTTCGTGTTGACTAATTTTGATCTCCCGAGCATGAATCTGCATTCATTTTCTCGAAATTCAAATCACATTTGAATATAAGGTTAGTCAAAGTTTGACTTTTCAAAGTCAAAAGTCAACTCTTTGACTTTTTACATCTTTGACCATTTCCATTATTTCCGAGCTTCCGAATATGAACGTATTCATATTATTGATATTTAAATCACATTTAAATATTAAAGTTGTATCTCTAAACTGAAAAAATCGACCACTATATCACATATACTTGTCGGTTTCTCTCTCTTCACCTAATTCGAACAATTCGAATTATTCTATCATACTGTTTAAAGTTTATTCCATATGAGCTAGTAGGGGAACCTAATGGACCTATAGATCATGGGCTCCAACGATCCAAGATTAGCTGGCTAAACTCTTTAGATGGAGCTAATCAACATTCGTTAACTCACGGGTCATTCCACTATAGTCCCGTAGTTGCACTCCCCTCACTATAGATATATTTGTGTCTATATGATATAACCATGATCAGTAAGCTAATCCTTCACAGGTTGTTCGTAATCTCGATTGGGTCATAAAAACCGTTTTACCCCGAGACTACAACTTATTCCTTAAGTTCCACTGATTCTCTAATGAACAATTAGTTTAATGTCAAACCTATAAACCGAACCCCTCTTGGGCCAAGGAGAGGGTGGGGCCCCTTGTTCAAGACATAGATTTAGTACTAAAGGGAACAACCTATCTACTATCCCTATAACAGGTAGGAGTGAAGTCCGTCTTGCACCTTATGTTCCCAGCTATCCACCTGATCTTACCCCTGAAATGGGAGGCTTATTAGGCCAGCGATAATGAGCTGCCCTCATCTATGCAGATCTAAGGATAATTTCGAGTGAATAGGAGTTCATAGTTAGCTCAGGATTAATATTAAGTTACCTAGGTCATCAATTAACAAAATAGTCAGTTTTATACATTAAACGGCATTTAGAACGTAAAAAGTGACTATTTCATGGTTAAGTCTTATGTAAACTCTTTACATAGGATGCCCTCGTTTTCATGTCTCCACATGAACGATTTAGTATCACATTGTTTGTACTAACTACAAAATGGGCCGTATCCATAGTGTCCCAGAATAAGGTGCCCTACCTTATTCATATACTATAGACAATTTTGGCTATATATTTGAACTTGATCCACATTTATGTCACTACATAAAGTTTAAACTTAAACTTAATAGCCTCGGATCCTTAGTTTATTGGATTCATGAATATAGAATTTAAATTTACTAAAGATTTTCAATAACAGCTTTATTGAACAAGAATATGATATTACAAACTACGAGTTTTAGGACATAAAATCTAACATTACCATGGTATTCTCGGTGTGAGAATCCAAGAGTGGTAGGCTCTGGCTTATTCTAGTTTGAGGGAAGGTTTAAAGTGAATGAGGAAGACGATCGAGTAAACGAATGAACTATCGTGTAGAAGATGAAGTCTATCGCATAGACTAGATATTCAATCATTTAGTCTCTCAAGCTATCGTCTAGTAAACTCGATAGTCTAATATCAGTCATATGAGATTTTAAAATCAAATTTCATTTTATCCCACAATTGTTATAAAACCATGCAACTACCCACTAAGGGTGGTTATGGTGAAAAATATTTTTAATTATCAAATAATTAATAAATATGATAACTAACTTGCATATTATATTTATAATCTATAGTTTTAATATTGCATCATATACAATATATAAACCATAGTTATTTTTCTTTATTTTATGGCATTTAATATAAATCAAATTTATATTAAATTTAATAACTATGAATCTAATTCATAGAAATCATATTTGAATCATATTCAAATATTAGTTCCTCCAATCAAACAATTATGTATCAAATACATTATATCAATTATATCATATATACCTGAATTAATTTAATTATATCATAATCAAATTCCCTCTTGTTAATTTGAACATTTCAAATTAATCCAAAAACTGATTCTCAATTTGAATCCATTGAGCTACCAAGGGGACCTTATAGACTTGTAGCTTGAAGCTCTAACGATACGTGAATAGACTAAATTCTTTATTCATATTATCCACCATCTGTTAACTGTCGGACACTCCACTAAAGACCGACAGTTGCACTCTTCATACTACAAATATATTTTTGTGTCCATTGGATATAACCATTTAACAGTACGATGACCCTTCACAAATCGCTCGTAAGTACAACTGGGCCAATTTACCATTTTGCCCCTATAGTTACATCTAACTCCTTAAGTACCACCGATTCCTCTAATGAACAATAGATCATAGTCCCACTATGACTAAAACCCTCTTGGGCCAAGAGAGGGTGTGGCACCACATTGTTCAAGCCCCAAAATCAGTCTTTAAGGGAGTAATTTATCTACTTATCCCTGCTTCGGGGAATGAGTGAATTCCATCTTGTGTGCTGAGTTCCCAGCTTCCCAATCAGACGAATCCCCAAAATGGTAGGCTTGTTGAGTCAGCGATCTGGCCACTCTCACCCATGCAAATCAAAGGACTGCCCTCATAAGCAGGAGTTCACAACCCACTCAGGATTAAAATCATGTTACCTATGGTTATCCTAGTGAAATGAAAGTCTCAATTATGAACGGCGTTATATAACGAGACTAAACGTTTCGTGGTCCGGTCTTATATAAACTCCTTTTTATAGAATATCCCCACTCGTATATCTAATACATGAATGATTAGGATCAGATCATTTATAGCACTTTACAACATTTGTAACACCTACAAAGCGGGCCATACTGCTAGTATCACCAGGACAAAGTATCCCTCCTTATCCATATACTACAGACCATTTAGGTTATCACTTAAAACATGATCCACTTGTATGTCTCCACATACATGTTTAAGTTACAATGATAACCATAGATCTTAGTTTATTGATTTGTGGTTAATGCAACTAAAATATCAAATATTTCATAGACTGAAGTGAATAAAATATCATATATTATAAATCACAAAATGCTTGTTCATATAAGTGTTTACAAACTACAGGACCCTACGAGATTTAGGGCATCAACCCCAACACTAACGACCCTGGATACTTGCAGTAGTTAGGATTGTCCCCTTTTCCTGCTTGTTCCAATCATTTTCCTTCTGGCAGTTGAATAAGTTGCTTTTCCAGCAGTTGCTCGAGCATATCTGCAACATCAAGATCAGGAAACGGGTAAACCTTCTCCTACCTTTCTTTCAGAGTTAGGCGATGCCTTTCGCCTCTATCGCCCATCTTCTCAATTTTGTTCTCTTTTTCATTTGGAAGAAAATTTCAGCGGGGTCATATCAACGATCATTGATTTCTTTGTGGAACTATTCACGATCTTTTTGGTGCCTTTTACTTCCTTCTTATCTTTCTTCATTTCAAGGACCGGGAAATCCTTAGTTCCCCTATTAGCGATGCTCAATTTCATATCGTAGATGCAAGTCGCCAACTCTTCAAACGTCCAAGGTTTTATCCCCTGTAGAATATAGAGGAGTTTCTAATACATGCCTTGGGTGCACATCTTTACAACAAACAATTCGGTGAGTCTATCTTTGCAGTTAAGAGTCAGAGCTCTCCGTCGATTGATGTAGCCGATGACCGGCTCTCCCTTTCACTGCTTGGCATTTGTTAGCTCCATCATTCTAACAATATGCCTAGTGCTGTAAAAGTAGTTCAGGAACTCTCTTTCAAATTGCTTTTAACTGTCGATCACCTCGGGCTTTAGATCAGTGTACCAATAAACAATGTTTTCTTTCAGGATTCAGACAAACTGCTTGACTAACAGATCTCCTTTGGTTCCTGCATCCTTACATGTCCCAACAAAGTGGGCAATGTATTGCTTTGGGTCATCCTTTCCATCGTATTGTTGGAACTTTAGGGGTTGGTACCTAAAAGCATCCTCAAGTTGTCAATTCTCTTAGTGTACGACTTGGGGTACATAAAATAAGTTTGAGACGGGCCTCCATACTGAGCTCTGAGAGTTAGTGATCATATCCTGCAGTTGCTAGACCGAAAAGGAGGCAAAAGAAGTTGATTCTTATGATAAATTTTCTTGCAAACCGATTTTTCCTTTGTCATTGGCTTTGACAACAGGAGTTTGGCTCGACTCAGTAGTTTCACGAGCCTATATTTGATCTTAAGTCAATGCTTTAATGATCTCGTTCCTCAACAACTTTCATTAGGAAATTTATTTTCCTCTCATTTTCTGTCATGGCCACATCGACTGTTACATCTGCCATCATGACAGATACTACATCAAAATGTGATTCTTTCTTTGATCAATCATAAGTAGAGGTAAAATTATGAAACAAGGGATTTTCTCTGATGATGATCTCGCCTCTAGGAAATCACGTCAGCTATTCCCATATTTTATATGCGATGATAAAGCCTTGTTCTTACTCATGCAAAATCCCTTTTAAGTGACTTTGAGCGATAGGTCCCATATAAGAGTTGCTTGTAGCAATTGCTTTGGATGCAGTTTTCTTTGGTACCATTTGTTGGTTTGTTGATTTAGACGACGAGAGAGATGAGAGGTAGAGATGTCCTATCGGACGTGCCAATTTGTTTGCACGAGGTTTCTGGATAAACTTGTTTCGTGGAGTTGAACTTGTGTTTGTGTTGATTTGATATGATGTGGTTTTTCTCTAGTGTTTGATCCTTTGATTCTCTCTTAGTTGAATGCGTGTGTTTGTCTTGAGGAAGCGGAACACACAATGTTCTTGAAGTTGGAGTCTTGGAAGAATCTTTGTATCTTCAAAACTTGGGCTTCAAGAAATGATATGGTCTTTAGGAGTCAAGGAGTCTTTTGAATATAGAAAATTCTCTCTAGGCTCTCTGGAATGTAAAATTGCTGATATCTCAAATGAAGAGAACTTCTCTATTTATAGAGTTTTCTGGTGGGCTTTATGAGCTTGGCCTTGGTTGCTCCATAGACCTAGCCCCTTGAGCCCAACTAATTGGATTTGGGTCTTACTTGACATTTGTGTTGAATCCACATATTCTTGGACTCACTTTGACTTTAGCCCAAATATTAATATAAAATTGGACCAAATTAATTTGATTCAATCCAATGGTCACAATGAAAACATGTAGCTTCATCGAGGTTTTCCAATTTATATCTTCAATTTTAATTAGGGACACATGTCAATCTTTAATTAGTCCCCAATTCATTTATAATTTTGTCATTAATTTGAAAAATAATGTTGCAGTTTGTGATTGATCTAAAATTTGTCATTCAACAATAGCCTTAGTTGACCCACCAGAAAGATGATGTAGTTGTTTATAGGCATTTAAATGTGATATTTTTTAAATCTAGATTAACTTATATGCATCTCAATTAATCACACTGGAAAATTCAATTGTCGATTTTTTTAAAAGAAAAAATGAAAAAAGAAAAGACAAAAGAAGAGAACTTTCTCATCCCCAAATTGATTGCGGATATTCTCGAGTATTTTCAGCCACTACCTGCTATTTTAAAAAACCAAACAAAGATAAAAGAAAAAGACAGAGAAAAAAGAAAGAAAAAAGATCAAACGTATAGATTGGTAAATTCCGATTAGTCTCCTAAACCATAAACCCTTGCCACCCTTACGCGCAGGGCGCCACCGCTTAAACCCTCACATTGCACTTTCTGCCACCTGAAGAACATGTCGGAATCGGCGCCGGAGATTCTTCGAGCTTACGAGCTCCGTCTCCTCCATTGCACATTCTCTTCTCCGCCGTCTGATCGTCCGGCTGCTTCTCAATCCCAAACTTCACGCAACCGTTTCCACGAACCTCTTGACAGCTTCGTGAGTTCTATTGTATCCGGCGACTACCAGAAAGCCCTTTCTTCCGACGCTGCTCGACTCGTGCTTGGACTCGTCAATCAGTCGCCGGGTCAATTCACTGATTCGACCGAGTGCGCCGAGCGGGTGTACACTGACTTGCTCGAGTGCGCTGAGAAATTTGTAATTAGCAAATTTGAAAATGAGGAAGATGGATTCTATAGACTGATGATCGTGGTTTGTATTGCAATTGCATCATTTCTCGCATTTACTCAGAGTAACGTGACTGGGTGAGCCGAATTAACGATTTCCGCCTTTAAAGTTGTTATTTTTCTTAAGTAGCGGCTCTTTGACTATTCATCTTAGAGATTTGAGCTGATGGGATTTAATTATCGTTATCTTTGTTTCTAATTTATGCTTTTATTTTGTGTATACAATTTTGTAGACCGTTAGGGGGGCTGGCTAGATCTCCTATGGCAGTCATAGAGTCCAAATTTGAAGATTTTGTGGAGTGGGATAATTGGGCGAGGCACCAGCTGATGTCTACCGGGTCCGATTTATTTGGCAAATTCACTAATATTCAGGTAGACCAAACAATTTCTGATTTGACGTATTGGATTGACGTACATACAATATATACACACGTGTATATACGTGCGTGAGCAATGCATATATTCATGTACATGTATATGTATGTGTTTGTTTATATCATATTAGAATTTCCAGTCATGATCTGCTCGCATTATTTTTCTTGCTGTGCTTTTGAGATAGCATTTCTTCGTGTCTTGTAGTATATTGTGTTTGCAAAGATGCTGCTCACAAGGATCAAAGATGTGCTATTTAAGGAACATGTGAGTTCAATGTATGGGCTGAAAAGCATTTCTTGGTGGCTTGCCAGAGTACTACTTTTTCAACAGAGAATTTTAGATGAGCGGTCGTCTTCTTTGTTTGATCATTTGCAAGTCCTTATGGGTGAAGCCTTAGTAGATTTTGGCATTCTGGAAAATGTAAAGAGTTATTGGGGTGCCAATTTACAAGAAGGAGAGGCTTCAACGATTGTTTCCATGGTTCACTTGGAAGCTGGGATAATGGAATATTATTATGGAAGAGTTGATTCATGCAGGCAAGAATTAAAATACCCCGAGAAACTGTCAAAATCTTATTCATTAAAATGTCTAATGCATGATTCAGCCTTGATGAACTACCTGCATTAATTTCTGTACATTCTTATCTTGAAGTTTTTTCATACTTGCATCAGTGTTCCATGCATGAATAACTCAAATTTTTTAAGGGTAATCTAATCACGTACTGAATTTCATGTTTTGGTCACAACTGCCATTTTGTTTTGCTCAATTTAATTTTTGCTGAGATAGTAATTTGGCAGGCAACGTTTTGAGTCAGCTGAAGTGGAATCTGGTCTTCAGCTTTCTGTTACGGGTGTTCTTGGTTTTCGCACTTCATATCAGGTGAGCAACTTACAAAATACAATTTAGAGGTTCCTTGAAATTTTAGTCACTTTCAGCTTAAAGATAATCTTCTATTGTAGGTGGAACCAAAGGCACAATTGGTGCTTGTTGCAAATACAGACTCGTCAGGGGGTGACTCTAGGAACCAGGTGCATGGTTCTACAATTGATAAGGATAATTTTCCTTCCCAGACCAAAACTTTTGAGACTTCTGACATATTGATCACGCCAAAGTTGTTAAATAATGGTAACGTGTCTGGAATTGAAGGAGATGTGGTTCAGAATGGTAGTTCCACTGTTTCTAATCTTAGGGCAATTCAGCAGGCAATCATTTTGGCAAAATGCCTTCTAATTGAGAAGAGTTCTCGATCTGATGAGATGCAGCGTGAGTATATTATGTCGAAATTTTATGTGCTTTGACTATCTTTCTTGGTTGCAATAATAATGACTAAGAGACTCGACCAAGAGTTCAGCTCTCATGACAAATTCTAGGAAGCTTTAACAACCCCTTTTTGTTTAAATTTAAATTATATATATAAATATATATAAAGAACATTTGAGTTGAAAATACAAGTAGCCTTATGGCCTTCTTACTATGCATGTTTTATTTAAACAACCTAATCTGTGAAGCTTATGTAATGAACGAAGCTTTAAGAATTCACTTGACCTGATATTGTTGATGGTAACGTTGATTATTGATTGTTTTTTACTTCTGAGTAATAATCCATCTCCTTCAGTGAAGGATTGTGAGTTTAACTGCATTTATACCCCCATGGATCAAATGAACTATGGCCTTAATTATGATGAATGAACTGAAAAAATAATCGACCTGCACCTTTGATAAGATATATGAACTTTTCTTTTTCATGATAATGTTGGAAGCTTGTAGCGATAAGGTTTGCCTGAATTGCACGTGACTGTTTAATTTCCGTACAATTATTGTATTACTGGAGGGGGTATTTATGAAAGACATACTATTTTATTTTTTGAAGTGGAATTCAATTTTTTCTTCTTAAACTAAAATAAACTTTTGAAACAAAGTTATTGACAAACAGCTAGAACATATATATGTAGAGTCAACAACAACTAGAACATATATAGAAAATACCTTTTTATTTATTTATTTTATTTTTTTAAATATTGACTGGAAATGGTCATTCAAAAACTTTTTTATTTGGGCCATATTGTCATAATATTAAGCAAAGTGATTTGAAGTTTGAACTCAATTGTGGTACTCTAAATTTGCATGATGGGTCGGACATGTGTAATCTGACACCAATTTCAATTCGTACCTTGTAGTTGCTTGCTGAATCTACTTAAAGTCAGTATTGATCTCTCGACCTTTCATTTTTGTGGTATTCTGAGCAATTTTTATTTTATGTAGGGTGGGATATGGCTCCATATATAGAAGCTATTGACACTCAGCAGTCATCATTGTTTATGGTGAGAGTAAACTTATTACCCAACTCATCTGTTATGGAAGATGTTTGTGAATTTTAATCTTGATACATTAGAGAGCTTTTCTTAACATCTTTTTCCTACTTAATTAGTTAATTACAGGGTTTGGATATACTCTCTTGCCTTTTTTGTATCTTCCGTTTTTTATTGAAATGTTTGTTAAAAATGAACTTTTGTGGAGCTATGTCTTTTTGGCCTAGATCTATTTTTGTACATTATTGTTAGAAAATATAAGGTCAGTTGCTCTCATCTGATAACTGCAGGTTATTTCTTAGAGGTTCTTAATTATATATGTACTCTTAAATTATTCATTTTTTGTTTTACTTTGGTGATCTTTCAAGTTTTACTAATTTATACACGTGCAGTTTGTCAAATCTCATTTCTTTTCTGTTACTTTACAATCCTGACCTTTTAAATGTTTGGAATTTTTCAATTGACCGATTTGTTCCTTTTGCACTTAACCTTTTCATTTACTTGATTTAATTCTGATGTATAATTTCAATCATTTTCAGGTGAGGTTTTTCTGCAACATCTTGCGAGTTCGATGGGAGTCAAGTCGTAGTCGTACAAAGGAGCGTGCATTAGTGATGATGGAAAAATTGGTATGAGGTGCATTTTCTTTTTCCAATTTCATCCGTTTTCCTCAATTACAACTTTTTCTAACTTTACAGTTGATTAGTTGGTTATCTGATTTATTTACTACTCAAGTTCTTCTCCTTTGATTGCCTGCTGTTAGCCTGTTACTAGAACCTTGACTCTGTAAGCAGTCTGTAGTCTTGAACTTTTGTTTCTATCTTATCGAGTGAGACTGTGAGTTTGGTATTATTTGTTTTTGTTTTCTTACCTCTTAGTTTCTGAGTCTGATAGTGTGCCACTGTGCTTTCTGCTGCCTTGGAGTGGGCACAAACTTTTAGAAAAGGAAATATGCTTTCTGCTGTACACCAGAAGTCAGATCGATCATCTTCATTATGTTTAGTGTGATGTCTGCCATCAATAATTTTCTTTGCTTTCAGGTTGAGGGTTATTATGATTCCTATCCAGGAGTGGTGCAAAGGATGTATTTCTGTTGCGGGGTTTATGTTCCTACTTTTCCTGCTTTGCGGAAGTAAGTCTTTCTCTCACCCTTTGTCATGATTGTTATTGAAGTTTGAAATTTTTAAATTTCAAATCCCGTACCCAGTATGTCAAACTTGTTACATCTTGGTCAGTTATGGTGCTCAATTTGAATTTCAGAGAATATGGTGAACTTTTAGTGAGCTGCGGTTTGATTGGAGAGGCAGTTAAAATTTTTGAGGAGTTGGAGTTGTGGGATAACTTAATCTTCTGTTACCGGTATGGTGATTATGTTTTCAATAATCAACTGCACCTGCATCTCATATTTACTCCTTGTTTCCTGGTTAAAATCTCACGATAATTCATTAAAATAACAGCTTATTAGAGAAGAAAGCAGCGGCGGTAGATCTCATCAAAAGTCGACTTTCTCAAATGCCCAATGATCCCAAACTCTGGTAAATGATCAACTTGTCTTTCTCTAACCTTGGCTTTTGGTTGATTCTGTTTCACTAGTCCTCATTGTCTGGTTGTTTATTATGTTTATTTTTTTGGTTAGAATAGCTTTTCTGGCCTGTTATTGTCAAGTGGTTCTTTGTTTAGAAAATCCTATTCCCTCGACTAATTATTGTAACTTATTTGTTTGTCATAATTTTGGGTTGGGAAGGTAAGGTTAGGGGTGGGTAATATGGATTCAAACTATCTTCCTCAGTCCTCATTTTCATGTAAAAAATTTTAATCGTAGGTGCTCATTGGGTGATGTTACAAATAGTGATGCCTATTACGAGAAAGCCTTGGAAGTTTCAAATAACAGATCAGCTCGAGCTAAGGTGATTTGATTCCATCATTATATAAATGTCTTCCCAAGTATGCTTCATGTTTTGATTATTTAGTTTCTTATATTTTACAGCGGTCTCTTGCTCGTAGTGCATACAACAGAGGGGACTATGAGACCTCTAAAATCCTGTGGTAGGTTTGTTTTACTGTGAATCATCATCATCATTATTTTGTACACGTGGTCCATTAATCTCCATTATTTTCATTCTTCATCGACAGCATGATGAAATGTGCTAGGCATATTATCTCATTTTCCTTGAAAATTTTCTCTGCATCTAAAACTATTTTTCCGTTGGACTTTCCCATGCATGTTATGATTCCAACTCTGAGCCATTGTATGGTCCTTTGTTCCATATTTAATTTTCTTTATGTCAAATGTACAATTCTTGCACAGGGAGTCTGCAATGGCCTTGAATTCTATGTATCCAGATGGTTGGTTTGCACTTGGTGCTGCTGCATTGAAGGTAACTTATAAGCTAGGTTCCTTAGTAATTCTGTAAATCTTGCTCAGATTTTATTTGTCTTGGAAAAAAATCCATTGAGAGTCTTTTTTGAAACAATTTATTGAAAAATACAGGCAAGGGATATTGACAAGGCACTTGATGGTTTTACTCGAGCAGTTCAACTTGATCCTGAAAATGGGGAGGCTTGGAACAATATTGCTTGTTTGTACGTTTTTCTATCTTTTTTGTTCTTCTACTTCATTCTTTAATAATGCAACCACTTTCTCTGTATTGTTCATTAACAATTTATGTGTATTTTGTTGCTTATGCGCTTTACATATGATGCAGGCATATGATTAAGAAAAGGAATAAAGAGGCCTTCATCGCATTCAAAGAAGCCTTGAAATTCAAGTTTGGTTTCTCTGTCTTTGTTTCTTATCTAGTAACATTTTTTCTGCAACATATCTGGATATTTAATATCAACCAAAATCTCAAAATCCCAGCGATTTCCATCTTTATTTAAGATTGTGATTTCTTAGTGACCAAGCGTGAACTTCATGACAGACGAAGTAGTTGGCAATTGTGGGAGAACTACAGCCATGTTGCTTTGGATACAGGCAATATTGGGCAGGTATGCTTGTTTATCTCGTTGTTCCCTTTCTTTCTTTCTTTCTTTCTTTCTATCTTTCTTTCTTTTTTTGTTCAATTTTTTTTTTAATGTATTCATATGAAGATGCTTCCATCCATCACAAGATGGGTTAGATACTATAGGAAAGACTTTAGATTGAACCACCAGATGTCATAAGTTTGATATTTTTTGGGGATTTTGGGTTTCTTATATAAGAAAGAAAATAGATATCCTTTGAGGCCATCTGGATACCTATTGTTCTCTTGCTATCAAATGTGATAACGATAGTAATTCCGAATGCAATGAACTTGGGAGGAACCTAGAGATTTTTCAGGTGTAAAAGGGAAAGAATAGAATTTCCCTGTTCTGATAGAAGTTACTTGTAGCCAGACTTTCTTAAAAGCCTTAATTTTTTTTTTTTTTTTTTTGCATACTTACTTTCTTTCTTTCTTTCTTTCTTTCCTTTTTTTTTTTTTGGCACATTGCACTTAATCCCAAAGGGTTTGTTACACTTGGTACATTTTTGTGCTGTAAGGAATACTGTTTGATTGGTACAGTTTTGTTACACTTGGTACATTCTTACCAACACAAACATGTTCCATAATTTAATTCTTTTTCCCTTAATAAGTTTAGAAACACAAATTCTCTGCCACACGTTTGCTAGAGAAACACAAAAAATCTTCTCCATTACTTGTATCTTTTGGCTTCGTTCATTCAGCATCCAAGGATTTCCTTATCATATTTTCTTTATTAACATTGTGCTAAATGTTATCTTGTTGAATGGGAAATTTTTAAGCCATTTACCAAGACAAACCGCATTCTGCATGAATTAATAATAGCTCTTTGTTTTCTTTCTTTCAAGGCATTGGAAGCGGTACAACAGGTGATAGATATGACCAATAATAGAAGAGTTGATGCCGAATTGCTGGAGAGAATCATGCAAGAGGTAGAAAGGAGAGCTTCAAATAGCCATTCTGAATCGCATCATTGTGAAGCAGACTTGGTTGTTGAGAAAAGTAGGGAAACTAATCATATGGTGGAGTTAATTGGAAATGTTCTGCGTCAGGTATACATAAAGAAAAGGAAAAACTTGGCTTTCAGATCCTATAGTACGAAGTTATCTTAGCTTTATTTAAAATTTATATATATATATATTTTCATTCTCATCATTATGTTGTAAGTGGGAAGTATTCGATTAAGCTGAAAAGATGGACTTTGATACTGGGTTATCTAGTTGTAAGGAAAAATTAGGACAATGAAGGAAGTCTTTGATTTTGTAAATGTTGCATATTGGTATATGCAGTCCGAAGGGTTCTTTATAATCCCCACTCCTCCTATTGGCCCAAGGGAAGCTTTGTGGCAGGATTCCCGCTTCCCCACCCCACATATTAGATGGTGTCTTTAGGTTCACCATTTTAGATCGAATTCAAATATTTTTGGACTGAATGTCCATTTGGACATTGTGGACCCTGGTACTATATTAGATAAACATGAAAGTCTATCTCAAAACCAATCGACAATGAGAAGAGTAATCCTTGTATCTTATGAATAATGAGGTTTTTGCACATTTTTGATGTGAGATCCTCAACCAAAAGAAAAGAAAAAGGAAAAACACTATATTTTAGACAACTGATTTTTGTTTTCAGTGCTAAGCTTCTTTTTGACTGTTGATTTGATTGTTGGAGTTGGGGCTAATTAAAAAAAACCCATAGAATTGATACCCAAAGGAGAAGGGTGAGCAAGGGAACACCTTTCCTCCTGCACTCTACGAAGTGCATTTCCTTTTTCTCTTTTTTATATTATTATTATGTAAGAATACTCCTTACTATAATATGTATTTCTGAATATACATGTTGACGATTACAAGCAAAATAAAGTTCTTACTCTAACCCGACGATTAGTGTAAAAGACTAACCAAAAGATAACCCAAGCTAATTCAAGAGGGCTTATATCTCTCCCTAAAGAACCTGCAAGTTCTTTCACAAAATCTCAGATAATGAACCCTGCCCCACACAGACAATATAACAATGTTCCCTCTCGACTGTACGTAGCGGTCACGGTCGGCCCATGGTCTGTCTAGGGTGAGATATCCCATAATGAGCTGTCCTTGGGGTCGTAAAGTTTTACTTAAACATCCAGATCAATTTCTACATATTTATATATGATTAGCAGCTCCTCTTCTTGACATACAAAGACTGCGCCGATAAGGTTGAAGAACCATGCGCGGGTTTCCATTACTGTGGGCTTATAATTAGTGCTAGGTTCTCAACCACCTCATGACTAATGGTTAACGACGTTAATTTAAATAAAAGAGTTTTGAGGGCATGGGTTCATGGTAGTTAACTACCTAGGATTTAATATCCTACGACTTTTCTTGACAACTGAATTTAGTAGGCCCATGTGGTTGTCCATTGGGAATAGTTAAAGTGTGCACATTCTAGCCCTAAACATTCACAAATATGAAAGAAAAATTAGCTCATAGACCTCTCAAGAAAATCCACAATTGACTGGCTATATGTTTGAATTTCATTTTGTTTTCAAATTTTATTGTTCTTACAATTGATCTGACAATTGAGATATGTAATCATTATTTGTTTGTGCTTTCTTTTTCTTGTTAAGATTGTTCGAGGTGGGACTGGAGCAGACATATGGGGCATATATGCAAGGTGGCACAAAATTAAAGGAGACTTCACAATGTGCTCTGAGGCCCTTCTAAAGCAAGTTAGATCATATCAGGTATGGACTATAAAGCCTGAAATCTAGAATGGCTAATGTCTTTTTAAACAGATGGATGTAGCAACTCCTATTTGTCTCACGAACTAATTTATGACTATGTAGTAATTGATCTCATGTACCCTTTTCAATTATGGAGCATAAGTGTTGGTTTCAAATTCTTGTTTCTTATGGACGAAGGCCATTTTAATCCCCATCACCCCCTTATTTTGTGACCATTTTTTTCCCTTGGGTGCCTTGAATGAGATTATCTTCATATTACACATTTCCTGTAAGACTTGATGCAACAGGTTTTGTGCATTACTGCACAGTTTGTACCATTCAAAGTTTGTACCATTTGTGGAAGGCTATCGAGTCAACATTTTTGTCCATTTGTCATACCTCTCAAAGACCATTGTTATATGTTATATTGAATTCTTAGAAGTATACATCTCTTTGGGAACCGAAGAATTTGTTTATTTTCAAGAGGATGTGCAAGTTATTTCGTCTTCTTTTTGATGATGAAATCAACAACAGAAAAAAAAATGAAAGAAGTTGATTTGTCTTCTTTAATCTTATGACGTGTCTCAGGTCCTAGACTACTTTGTTATATCGCCTGCTCTAAATTTGCCTCTGTAGTGCGATGCCACCTGAGATCTAGTCTACAACTTTAGAAGCATTCTTTAGAAATAGTGAGCCCTTAGGCTTAAACTTCCTTTCATGCTTGGTTGGTGCATTTGTGTCTTATACTAGCCTCTAAATCTTCATAATGGCTTTAGGTGTCCTTATGTTTGACGTGTTTTCAAAAACATATGTCAAGAAATTATCATCAGGATTTGGGATCGACTAATCATACTTGACCTTTTCAGGGTTCTGATCTTTGGAAAGATAAGGATAAGTTCATAAAATTTGCACAAGCTTCATTAGAACTTTGCAGGGTCTACATGCATGTCTCATCGACTACGAATAGTCAGCGAGAATTATATACAGCCGAGATGCACCTCAAGAACACAGTAAAACAGGCAAGATAATTTTGTTTAAGATGCCTTAACTTTTCCATTGATGGTTGCAGGAAGTACTAGAACGAATTTCTGATCATAGTGCCATTTCTGATAATCTAGTCCTATAAAGATCTAATTACAATACTTGATTTTCAGGCTGTGAACTTCTCAGACACCCAAGAATATAGGGATCTTGAAGCTTGCCTGGATGAAGTGAAGACAAGATTGCAATCTAATTCTATTCTCTCTTGAGTTCTTATTAAGAAGTTTGCAATACACACACTTCATTCGTCAAAATATTATACAACATGAGATGGCTCCGAGTATGGATCTCTTCGATCAGAAACGGGCTTGTACTGCTTTCATGGCAATTCAGCTTCTTTCATGTCTAGTGTTGCCAAAGTCTAAAGTTCACCTGCACGGATCACAAATGTGAGAGGAACTGGGAAAATATTTGATGTGAGCCATCCCCACCTTTCTCCTCCGCTCTATATTTAAAATTTTAGCTCTTTACAGAAGTTTTTTCTTGCTTTTCATCAGTGAGTGTGGATGGAGGCCAAAGAAGGGTCTGCTAGAAACAACGCCAAAACTTCTTCAGAAGACCAGTCTTGTATTAAATTTTCATAATTTATGGTCTACTACTGAAAAATGGACTCAAGTTCTGCTACAAAAATAAATCTATCAAATACACAAATACTCTGTTTAAGTAGAACCAATGGGGTTTGGAAATCTTCAATATTAAAGGGAGTATATGTCAATTACAAGAATTATATGGCAAAAACTGGTAAATGTCTAATGTTGGCATCATCTATACTATGTTGAATACTAATCCATCAACTACAAAGTTGCAAGCTACAACTGTAATGAATTTACGAATTTAAAGCATTATGAATATAGTAGTTTTTTTTTTAAATCTCCTTCTTTATTTTATTTTTATTCCTATTGTATTTTTTTTTCCCAGAGATCAACATGTGACCTCTTGGTTTAAAAGAGTTCCTTTGATATTTTTGTTCATCTTATATCTCCTTAATTAATATTAGGATTTTTCTTCTCAATTTTGTCGTTTTTTTCTTTCATTTTTATTATATGCACAAATTCGTACAATATTTTATTTCTTTAGATATATTTGGTTTTGATTAACTTTTGTTATTTTGTTGATGGCTTATGCTGGTTGGATTATACTCGTGTTTGCGACGATGCATAGATTTTAATTACAATATATAACTAGCATATATCTTATCTTTTCTGTCATTGGTAGATTTCAAAAAATATTTTTCTTTTTGTTTCTTCATTCACTCACTTTCTTCCTCCAATTTTGTTTTCTCCATCTCTTTCATTGATAACTCAACAAAATATTCAATTGATGTAATATCTTTTTTCAAACTAATTTGACACAATATTTTTTCCAAAGCCTAAAAGTAGTACACTCTAATTACATAGAGTTTATTGATGATACCTCATATAAGTGATAGAATCTTTTCATGATAGAGTATCAATGATGGATTCTATTATTGATACTAGGGATGTATAATGGTTGTGTTAGGTTGGGTTGAAAGTGTTTTTAAGACCAACTTGAAAATTCGGGTTGGTTTGACAACCCAGATGACCCAAATAAGGTCTTCAACCCGACCTAATCCAACCTTTAAAATTCGGGTCGGGTCAGGTTGTCGGGTTATGACTTATTTTTTCTTTTTAACTAAAAATATGTAAATTTATATACAACACATGACTAATAACTAAAATCTCATAAAAATCAAATGTTAGATACCAAATATTTATGGTATTTATTGTAAATTTTAAATAGAGACAAATATCATAACATTTTAAAAGAAAAATATTAAAAAATTACAAGGTAATCAATACAAAGTAATCAAACTTTATATATAATAAAAAGTAATCAAATTTTAAACAAATATGTATATATATTATTAATATATATAAAATTTGGGTTGGGTTGGGTCAACCCAATTTTTTTTAACCAACCCACGATCCAACCTAACAAAATTAGAAAAAGTTGAATCAAATCCAACAAAAATAGAAAAACATTTTGGATTGGGTAGTCCGGATTGTTCAGGTTATTGGATTATTTGAACACCCCTGATTGATACCAGTTTATCAATGGTATATTTCTATCCGTGATAGATTTTATTATTAGTGGTAGATGTTTATCATGAGTATGATCTAAATTAAAGTAAAAACATTGTAAATAGGAAATTATCATGAATTTTGTTTTTTTTTGTTTTTTTTAAATCTTGGTTTAAATTAAAGTTCATCATGGATACAAATCTAAAACAAAGTACATATTTTTTATATAAGAGAAGACTATCACAAAATGAACTTATTTTTTGGGTTTAAATCAAAGTTTAAATAAGAGAGGATTGCCCAATCATTCAAACTAATAAAAAAAATAAGAGAAAGTATCCACAATTTTTTTTTTTAAACGAGGACTATCATGAATTTTTAAAATATCTATTTTTTGTTTGAATAAAAGTTTGATATTAGGAGGTAACCAAATCATCCAAATAAAAAAAAAATATAGAAGAAATCTTTTTAACTTAGAGGATTATCACAAAATTCTAAAAATTTTGAATTAGAGTTTATTAGTTATATTCAAAGATTTAAATAGTTTAAAAATAAATCTCCCTCAGTTCGCTCTTAATTGAATTTCTTTTATGGTTTTGAAAAATCTTAAAATTTAATTAATTAATAAATCTTTCCGAGGTTGAATTTTTGTAAATATTGCATTTGAAACAACCTATATTGGGATAGAAATAATATCTATGACTTTTTGCCTAATTGGTTATATTTATAGATCAAATAAATCAAACTTTATATATTATAAGAGTATCACTATCGAAAACCTAAAATTTAAATTCAAAAAAAAAAAAACCCTAAATTTGACGTGTACATAAAATTCAATTATTTTAGAAATTCTAAGTCAAAAGTAATCAATGTAATTTGTAGCATCAGTATGAAACTCTAAGTCAAAAGCAATCAATGTAATTTGTAGCATCGGTATGACAATTCTAAAGGGAGAGTGAATAAGATTTATTTAAACTAATAATTTTTTTTTCTAATGTGGGCTCAATTAGCAAATTAATGTACTTTTTCCTAATAAGTAATTTAAACAATACTTTCATGAAAATAAATTCACTTTGAATTAAACAAGAAATAAAATAAATTAATAATAATACTTTAAAGCATCCTATTTGATTTTGATAACAAGATTGATAATTAATATATAAAGTTAAAAGGTATCAATCAAAATATACTAAAATGAACCATTAATTTCAAGAACGAAAATTACAATTAATTTCAAGCAATAAAATCTAATAGAAAACTAATTTCAAAATTAGAGTAGTATAGAGATAGAGAAATTGAGAAATTGGAGATTGTTTTATAGTGGTTTGGCACAATCCAGCCTATATCCACTCTCCAAGCTATATGTCATTACCAACTCGACTCTTTCCATGGCTTAAAGTCGAACCACTACCATATTCTTTTTTCGGGAGCAAGAACAAACCTCATTTCCTTGATTGAGGATCAAACCGTTACAACAACTTTGTTTTTAAGATCGATAGCAACCCTTACAAAAATTTGGAAAATTTTAAAAACAGTCTTACAACTCTCTTAATAGAGTTGATTTATCATTGTTAAACTCACTATACAATAAATCTCTCAAGAATAAGATGAAAAGAAAAAAAATTAAGAACTTGAAGAGATAACAATGATGGCTTTGAAGATGGTAAAAAAGAAAATGTAATTGTTGTATAATTTTGGGGAAGGTGAAGAGTTAAAAAAGAGAGGGAAAGGGTAAAAACTAAATTCAATTTTGGACCTTTAGATCTTGAAAAAGAAAAATTAATGGTGGAGGTTTTCTGTTTTTTTTAATCAACTAGTGGTTAGAGACGAACAAAAATAATATTATAATATATATCTTTTTAAAGTTATTTCTTTAAAACTCATAAAAAAATCCATCATGTGTCCAAAATTGACCGTTAGACAAAAACATAAAATATGTTTTTTTTAAACCAATCCAAAAATCAAAAGTCAATGTTACTCCTCGATTGTTTCAAGTGACACCTTTCAATCGGTCTACTTTGATGAGAAAAATTATGGCATGTCATCAATTGAGAATTTTTTTTGTTAAATTTGTTTTGGTTATATATTCTTCATTTGAACTCTGATTTAAGTGATTCAAATAGCATTGAAACCGGTTCTAAGCTATATACAACATTTTAAAACACTCAAATTATTAATAAATAAAAATAGACTTATCATCATCAAAATATTAATTAAATTTGAGACTAGGGAAAAAAAGCCAACCTACTTAACATCGAAATTACAATTTTTCTTAAATTATTTAAATATTTATTTTATTAAACTTTAATAATATACATATATTTTTCCTTCAATTCAACATTTTAATATTCAACCAATATTTGTAAACGAATTTTTATAGTACTAGGATTTATTTTAACCTGAAAAATATGGAATTTAACCGCTCCAAAATTACTCATAAAATGCCTATTAAATAAACAAAACTATATCGGAAATTAAATCGATAATTTAATCTAAAAATAATTTAGTTTTATAATGTGTTTATAAAAAAAAAGGGTAAATATATACATATTAATTTGTAAAGGGTGGTGAAAATTCCTCACTGAGCGAGCCACAAGGCAAAGTGGAGAGACAGACGAGGGTAAACTTCAGAGAGAGCGAGCGAGCGAGCAAGAAATTCGAACAGAGCGATAATGGGCGGAGGTATGGAAACTCACAAGAACAGATTTATTGAGGATTGGAGTACTGCTAGAGAAAATCTTGAGCATAACTTCCGCTGGACTCGCCGGAATTTCGCTATTGTGGGTCTCTTCGGCATTGCCGTTCCACTCCTTGTTTACAAGGGCATCGTCAGAGAATTTGTAATATCATTTCTCTCGATCTTTTTCTTTCTTAGTATATCGTTTGATTTATTTTCGATCTTTTTGTTTCATGATCCGTTGACGCCCATCCACAGCGTGTATTTCACTCGGGGTGAAATTGTTCTTTTTAGGGTTTCCATTTTTTAGCTTGTTTGCGACTCTGGATCCCTTCACACTTGATTGTTTAGAAGTGAACTTGTTGGTCCTAATTTTCTCGATTGGCCCTGATGATTTTCCAATTGGGCAATTTATTTCTGCGTCATTCGTTTGTTCTTGGGGCCTGGAATTCACATGTTTTGTTTGTTACGGTTAGTTATGATTCTTTTACCGGGTCCTTTTGTGAATGTTGGTTGGCACTAACTTGGAGCATTTCTTCGGCAATTCTTTCTTTTTTAAAAGGATAGATTTGAGTTTGCTTTTCAGTTTACTTAGATACTTGTTCCAATGAATTGCCGCGTCTACTTGCTGGAAGTTGTGTGTTTTAAATTTTCTGTGTTGAGGATCCCATTTGATTTAATCAAGGTACTTCACAATGTTTATAGATACATAGGCTACTTCTCTTATTGGCAATTGGCTTTGTGATGGAATTATTATCTAACTTTTTATCTTAGTAAGACTTCCATTACCTGAAGAGAATGTGCAAAAAAAGGGGTGACAGGAAGGATGATCCTACATCCAAGATGGGGGAGATGGCAAAACTCCTTTTGTTTGTCCACTAGTTGAGATAAAATCGGTTTCTTCTCAATAGTCTGAAATCAATATAAGAAATGATGGGTTTGAAGAATTAGAAACGGTCTTGAACTTTTTATTTTTTTGGGTTAACTTGAGCTTAGCTTAGGGGTTAAGGAATCTACTCCATTCTTTGAGGTTGGATGTTTGTGTCTTGACTCCATCCCCACATTTGTTGGACTAGAAAGTGTGATTAACATCTTTTGTTGGGATGTTTCGTGGTAATAAAAAAAAAAAAAAATTGAGGAATTTCTGTTATTACCTTTCCGTCATAATGTGTGGATGGATGGTGAGTTAAAATCTGACAACTTTAGATTTCTAGGGAATCCTATGAGATGGCTCTTCTTGTGTTTTTGGAGGATCACGCATGATGATATTTGTTTCTCCGTCTAATGGAAATAATGCTTCCATTGTTCATAGAACCTTCGTTGGAGGAAATAACATTGTTATGTCTATAGCATGTTTTGCAGCTGAGCTATTCAGCAGTAATACTATATTGTGGATGTTGGTGGTCTGACCCATCTTGTGACTGTTTTCATCTGTGATTTTTCTCATTCTCGTTTCTTTTCCATTAAAATTTGTATGTAGTTTTTCTTTGTCATTCTTCATTTATATTAGTTTTCCTTCTTGTCTGTAATTTTCAAGGTGCTGTGCACTCTTTATTGAGATTTCTTCTGAAAGACAACTTGGTTTGTGTTGACAGCATATGCAAGATGAAGATGCAGGCAGACCGTACCGGAAGTTTTTTTGAGCACCGCACCAAGCGCCGCAATAATTTCTTGGAGTAATAAAACCTTTCTTATCTATGTGATCATTGAACCCTACCCTTCCAATTTGGATTCTGGAACAATATTGCAACTTTCTTTGAAGTTGTAGAAGTGATGCTATGCAAGTTTACACTGTATTTTATGACATTTCGTAAATGCTGAGTATTTTCAGTCTAAAGTCCTGCCTTTCAAACTTATCATGAATATAGACCGTTTTTGTTTTTGTTTTTGTTCTTTTTCTTAACTTGGGGGTGCTTGTTATCACCAGTTAGAATAGCTCAAGAATGTCATAGCTTTGTTGTGACAACTGGTTATAAACTCATAGGTGATAATTGTTATTTTATATATTGCTTTTTTTTAGAAAATAAGGTATGTTGTTGCCTTTTCTTGTTGAATCTAGAAACAGAGGTTTTGTTTCGGAATCCATTTTTTAAGCACAAAACGGTATGATTTCCTGAATATTGCTCTTTTCCAAATTTACATTTCAAATGATTTTGAGTGGAATATTTAAAGTATAATTATTTTTAAAATGAATTGAGATATAAATTTTATATTTTCTTGTACTTTTATTATATTTATTTGGACAAATAATTCTTTTGCATATTCTATATCTCATTAATTTAAATTTGGTACAAGTATCTTAAATATTAATTTTAATTTGTTTTAGAATAAGCGTTGTAACTGTGAGAGCGAGGATTTAAGTTGTTTTTATAAAGTTTTAAGTCTGATTCATGTTCAAGAGAAATATATAAGTTTAAGTCTTGGGGCAAGATTACATTTGTCAAGCAAATAAGGAAGAAAAAAATGCGTTAAATGAAAATTTAAATTTTAATGTTTAAATTTAACCAATGAAAATAAAATTATTAATTAGCTTTGATATAATAAATCAATTTATATTTGCTTGATTTATATTAGATGAATTTTCACATATAAAACACAATGTCAAACTATCTATAGAAATAGAAAAAAAAAAAAAAACATGGGTAGATGTTTATAGATATTTCTATTCGTATCTATTAAAGGAGTTTAAAATTTTACTATTTTGTGTAAATAAAATCTTTATTTATTTATTTTTTTTGAAAGTCCATATAACTCATAATTAAACTCATGCATATTTAGTATATACATGTGAATGGTTAATGTGTGCTTAGATGTAATTATTTTGTGCCAACGTAAGTGCTAATTGGAAAATTTGTTGGTTTAATTATTTGTCAAATTATATGCTTTTTTCCCCTTCACCCTATAATTATAAAATTAATTTATTTACTCACTATTTAAACGAATTCAAAATTTTATTTTAGGTGCACAAGTTTCCAGCCTTTACCATCAATCATTACAATAATATTTATGACCTTTAATTTGTATTTATGTAACTATTTTATAGTTTATATACAAATACAAACATAATGGGTAAAATAAATTTCATGTAAAGATTTTTTTAAAAAAATTTCCCCATAGGGTCAAGGGTGGTAGTTTTTAAATTTGTATTATTTAATAGATTTTCATAAACAATGATTTTCTTAAATTGTTATTATTATTATTATTATTATTTATTATTTGAGACAATTAGTGTCTTGATTAAATTTGTGCTTTTCTTAGATTTTTTTAAAACAATGGGCATTTCTTAAATTGCAGCTAATATGTTTTTCAAAATCGTGTATTTATCAATGTTTTTTGTTTGTCATTCTTCTAATGTTATTTTTCATATCTATTAAAGTTTATGCTTATGCTCCATTTTTCTTTTTCATTTTCTCTGTTTATCGGTCACCACATATACATATGTTCTCTCTCTACATTTAAGTTGTTCACTAAGCTTTCTCTCTCTCTCATATTACCATCTGGTATAGCTAATGCAACGAACCAACATTTATCAGTTAGATTCTCTGATCTAATTGGTTTGTAATTTGTATAATAATGTTTTTTTTTTTTACCACGCAGAGTAAGAGAATCAAATTTGTAACTTCGAAAATGATAGTATCTAGCTCAACTATGCCAATTGAATGATGCTTATTTCGGTTTGTATAATATGATTTGGGCTAAAACAATAATATTAAACTTGTGGGTATAATATTAGAGTATGGGAAAATTGATGTTATTTGGTTGAGAGTGACAATGGTGTGATGTAAGAACGTGCGAATAGTGTTATTAAATCTATAAGAAAATATTAAATTGAAAAGAAAAAAATGAAAAGTGTGAGCAATGAAATAAAAATATTAAAAATTAAATTTAAACTTTGAAATCATAACGACTAAATTGAAATATTTTCAACTAAAAATCTCAAACAATATCAACTAAATTAAAACATATATTTAACATAATATTGTTGTACATGTAATTTTTCAATGTATATAATTTTGATCTAACTAAATTTACTTTCATTAATAAGATTGTGAAGTTATTAATTTACATATCATTTCAATATACATGTTTAAAGAAAAAATAAAAAAATGTACATGTTAAAAAGACAAAGACATAGCTCTTTCTGCAGCTAATTAAGTCAAGTTTATGAAGGTTTAGTTTTATTGTTCAAAGCTTCCTCCCTGCCCATCTTTCTCACATGGATTTTAAGATTTGAAGAGTTTGATTAGAAACTCTTGTATTTTAAAGCTCATATATAATATCTTTTTTTAGAACAGGTGATATTATTATACAACAACAAAGGGGATCCCACAGTCCGGGATCAAGGCATCAAAGCAACAAAGCACAAGCAAAGACAGGACAACAAAACCAAAACAAAACCAACAGGATAAGACCAGAACAGAACCAACACATAAATGCAAACTCGCAAACCACCAAGGTGAAAGACAGAGAAAAGAACCCAAAACCCCATAAACTAGGGGCTACAACAAAACAGAGAACAACGTGAAGTTCAAAAAGAAAAAACATCCGTACACACACTAGATAAGACCAAGAAGGTCAACCCGCCAGGAAGTAGCACGAGCACGAACCGTAGAGAACCATAAGGTAGGGGTGTTAAAAAATCCGGTAACCTGACCAACCCGGACTACCCAACCCAAACCGCAAGGGTTGGGTTGGGTTAGATTTTATTTTAGGTTGGGTTGGGTTAAAATTTTTTAAAAATATTAAATTCGGGTTGGGTCTCGGGTTACCCCATTTCATGGTCGGGTCAACTCGACCCGACCCGAATATATGTATAAGTGAAAAAAAATAGACAAATTAAAAAAAAACAGAACCAGTGACCCAACCCGACCCAACCCGAAAATTTTGTGTTGCGTTGGGTTGTGTTGACCTCAAAAAAGAACTAATAGGGTTCATTTATTAGCCAACCCGAATTTTTGGGTTGGTTTACAAAAAATCTTCCAACTCGGCCCAACCCAGACTATGTACACCCCTATCATAAGGTGAACCAGAGCAGACACAGACCTCGGTCGACCCTCCATGGAGCCGCCGATCACGCTCCTGCCAGATGTAGTATATGGAAGCACACCAAAAAATACGGAACAACTTACTACGCACCCCCTTACCCTACCCCACTCGGCACAACAACTCAGCTCTACATCTCAACCAGCCACCCGATGCGTCGAACCCAACTGACGCAACATACTAGACCACACACCTCTCTCCCAAATCCACACTCAAAAATAAATGATCTCCGCGACTCCACACCTCCCCCACACAGAAGACACCCCCCTCTGACAACACACCCCAACTCCTTAACCAATCCCGCGTACCCAATCTATCCCTCATTACTAACCACGCACAGAAGGAGTGACGCGGAATACCACCCCTCGCCCACAAAATACCAGCCCAAGACACCCTAGGACGGCGAGGACGTATACTTTCCCAAGCACTAGTGATAGAAAATCAACCACCAGCATCTGAAACCCAAACCCAATAATCCTCTCCCCTCACCCTAGGCCCCACTGCCTAGATAAAACCCCAGATCTCAAACAGCTCCCAAGACACTGTAGGCCACCTCTACCCTCCCTCACCATCCATGAACTCTAACAACCGCGCTTCCAAACTTCTTCTTACATCATGAACCACCGTAGACTCGTATGAGTCCAAAATCGTGCCCGCCGGCAGCCAAGGATCCCACTAAACAAAACAAGACCGTCCATCGCCAATCATCAAGCGAACCAGATGCTTGAATCTATCTCTACTTTGCAAGATAGCCCTCCAGCACCAAGACCTCCCAACCTCACTTCGAATAGCCCACAACGACCGCCCACGCAAAACATACACCTCCACCCACGCCAGCCAAAGTGACCCTGACTTAATTAAAATAAGCCAGAGCAGCTTCATAATAGCAGCCTGGTTCCAAGAGGCCACATGCTTCACACCCAACCCCCTCTCTCCCAACGGCATGCACACCTCATCCTACGCCACCCGTGCACCACCCCAACTCACCACACTACCCTTCCATAAATAACTACGTAACAGACGATCAACCTCATGAGTTACACACGTAGGTAACACGAAGATGCTACACCAAAAAACCTGAAAGGACTGTAAAATAGACCTAACAAGTTGCGACCTCCCAGTAAAGGAGAGGGACCTCGCTGCCTAGTTTCTAATACGAGCTGTAATCCTCTGTATCAAAGGCGCACAATCCACAACCCTCAACCGACCCACCAATAAAGGTAAGCCCAAATACCTAACAGGCAACGAACGAAGAGAGACACCCATATATGCAGCTAGTTCCTCCGCCTCCCCCGACTCCATACCTAAACAAACATGGAACTCTTCCTAACATTTGCAACTAACCTAGATAGCTCTGCAAACTCTGTCAATACTTGCCTCACAAACTCCAATGAATCTCTCTCAGCTACACAGAAGATCATCAAATTATCTGCAAAAACCAAATGAGTTAGGCCCAAACGCTTATATCGATCATGGAACCTAAACCACACAGGAGGTTTATTCAACAACCTAGACAAGACCTCCATCACCATCACAAACAAAAAAGGAGACAACGGATCCCCCTGCCTTAATCCCTTCCTATCAGGAAAAAACCCTTCAAGGGAACCACTAATCATCACAGAGAACTTAGGTGAAGTAACACAAGCCCTCACCCAACTAACAAACGGAAGGAGCGTACCTATAGCCAACAACACACCAAATAGAAAATCCCAATTCACCGAATCGTAAGCCTTCTGTAGGTCTACCTTTAGCACACAACGCGACTTCCCTCTGCCTTCATTGCAGTTCCCCACGAGATCCTGACACAATAAAATGTTATCAAAAATCGACCTACTCGGAACAAACGCAGACTGATTACCACTAATGAAATCAGGCAACCACAATTGCAATCTCTCAGCTAAGATCCTCGAGATACACTTATACATAACATTGCAACATGAAATAGGACGAAACTCCTCCATACATTCAGCTCTTCACCTCTTAGGGATGAGAGTAATAGCAGTAGAATTAACTCCACCAGGCAAGTAACATGTCTAAAAAAATTCAGCACAGTGTCATAGAAATCATCTCCAACCACACTCCAAGCAGCTCTATAAAAATCCACTGAAAACCCATCAGGCCCAGGAGCCTTCCCAGACTTCATCGAGAATAAAGCCTTCTGAATCTCCTTCCGACTCACTGGCCAACCAAGTGTCTCCACCCCCTCCTTGGGCCAGCTAAACTGCACAATATCCTCAGTTCGGGCAGTAAGATCCCTATACTTCACACGCAGAGCCCCTAAGCAACCCCAAAAGAATTCTATCGCCACCCCTGCCACCCTGTCATGCACCGTCTGGTGAGTCCCCCCCAGCATCCACGACCATAAATAAGCCATTGCAGCTGCGACGAGAACGGACACAACGATGGAAAAAAGCTGTGTTCATATCACCTAACTTGACTCTAGCCTTCTGCCGGAACGACGCCTCCTCCAATCTCGCCACTGACCAAAACACCTTAGTGGCTCGAGTCGCCTCCGCACACATTGACACTGAATAAGGATTCCTTTCTACCGCAACTTGAACAGCCTCCATAACCTACCTAGCCGCCCGTACCTCATCAGCTAACACAGAGATACACCTATCAAACGAAGCATGGAAAACCCGCTTCACTACCTTTAAATTTCGCACAAAACTAACCATAGGAGACACATCCTCAGACCTTCTCCACACAGACCTGATAGTATCAAGAAAACCCTCTGCCTCCGTCCAATGAGAAAAATAACGAAACGTAGGAGGCGGCCTACTCCTCGTTTCCCCTATAGAAACCAGAAGAGGGCTATGATCAGAAATCCCCCACTGACCAACTCTAACCTCTGAATACGGAAAAGCTATCTTCCACGCCTCATTGGACAAGCATCGATCCAAATGGCGCAAAATACCATTCCCCTAAAGTTTACTAGTCTAGGTAAACCAGTTACTTGTCACACCCAACTCAACTAGATCCGCCTCCAATAACACCCCATCAAACTCCTCAATCTCCCTCAAGCTAGGGCAACCACCAAAATCCTCCGAGCTACTACGAATAACATTAAAATCCCTCAAAACAACTCCAGGAAGCTGCCATGAGGCACACACATCAATCAATTGAGACCACAAGTTCCTCCTCTCACTCACGTGATTAGAGGCATATACAACACCAATATGTACCCTAGCACTAGATACAACATCCACTAAGGTTCCAACAATGAATTGATCCCCACTGACATCAATGGAAAAATCATAGACACTTTTCCGCCATATCACCCAGATCCTCCCAACTCCCTGCACACTATAGCTACACACACAACTCCAAGCATCACCAAACCTACCTATCACCATACCAAAATTCTCACGACGAAACCTCGTCTCAAGCAAACAACAGAAAGTAATAGATGAGGAAGCTAGAAAGTCTGCCACCACCCTACACTTGACAAGGTCATTCAACCCCCTAATATTCCAGGAACACCAAATCATGAATCTTGCAAGAGATCACAGCCTACCACTTCCACTAGGCCTTTGCAAGAACTCCCGCAACATTCCCATCCATAACAAACATTGGATCAGGATCTGCATGCAACTAGTGCCAATGCAACGAGTCTTCACCCTTATCAACAAAACATCAAAACTGATTACGATCATCAACATCTTTACAAACCCGTATTCCAGGGGCACACCACAAACTTCAAAAAACTCATCACCTTTTACAAACCCTCTTTTCCCCTTATGCTCTTTAAGGGCGGCCGTACTTGGTGACACACTACCACCCCTATGCCCTACACCTCTTCTATCACACCTACACCGACTAACCATAGTAAAACTCTTCAAACCTTCCCCATTCCCTTAATCTCATCCACTTAGGCCAGCTCCCTTCGCACCCATACCCAAGTCCTGCCCCTCTTCACACTCTCAATTCTCATTCTTTCTCCAACACCCTTCATTGACTGCCACAATACACAACTCTTGACCCTTCTCCAACACCCTATTACTCACAGACCTCCCTTAGTTATGCCCAAAATAACCACAGCAAGAACACCTACGAGGTTTCCACTCATACACAAACTGGAATAATAAACTCCTGACCCCGCATTCTTAACAGTGACTGAGGGAGCATTAACGAATCACCATCCATCTGAACACAAACCCTTGCATACGATAACCGTCGCCGCTCTCTGTTGCAACATTAAAAGAGAATAGGTTTACCCATGATACTAGCTAACACTACTAAAACCCCTATCCGTCCATAACTCCAGGGAAACACGCTCCAGTTTAATCCAAATAGGAACAGAATAAAAAACAAAGATTTCAGGAACAATACCTGGAGACCACTGTCGTAATAAAGATGGGCTTGCCACCCAAGTGCCACGGACCATTCTCCAGCACCCAATCCCGTGGATCTACCTTCTGAAATTTAAAGATAATCAAACCGTTATCCAACAAGGTAATAGTTGGCATCTTCTACACATCCCTAAATTCTCTAAATAGACGAAAAATAACAGAATACGGGAGTTTGGCCTCCACAAACTGACCAACCAGAGATTTCTCCTCACATACAGACACCCTCATCAATAATCTCCTCACAAGGTTCAACAATAAACTTTTATCATTTTCAACCAATGGAAGGAATGAACTCCAAATTACCCTCAACTTTAGACTCAAAAAGGCCTGCCCACGAATTTTCCCCTTTCACACCAGATCCAAAACCCCCACAACACAACCCCTCCTCCAACCGAAACCACCTTTGGACCAAAAGCCCCTAGCTAAACCGATTTTAGGAACCGACGTCTTCCGCTCACAAAGACTCTGAGTGTCCACTGATCGCCCCTCACTTCCACCAAGCCCAACTTTCGAAACCTCCTCACTGTCTGACTTTCTGTTCCCCCCCCGAGCCTCCCACTCCGGCTCAGCACCATGCGACCCACCCCACCAATGCCCCCACGGCCTATAAGAAACCCTTTCCACAGCTCGTCCTGCACCATACCATTCCCTTCACTCAGCCTCAGCCCACTCCCATCAGGCACCCTCAATCCAGCTCCCTTAAGAAACCAACTCAACACCCATTTACAACCCGATTTTCATCCGGGCCCCTAACATCCTCAAGGCTCCCAAAACACTCCCCTTCACTTCTGCCCATCAACCAACCCAAAACCCAGCCCACCCGGTTCAACCCTCACAACCCAAATTTCCTTCTTCAACCCAACACTCCCCATACCAAACCTTTCACCATCCTCAGAGCGACTGTCAAACAATCTAAAACCCTTTACCTTTGAAGAACGAGCACCAACTCCCACATCAATCTCTGGTCTAAGCAGACGAAAAGGTTGACGAGCAACTCGCCCTCCATTCTTCTCCTTCAATCTTAGAGGCGACCGCTTACGCATCATCATTACCAACTCTCACCGTGTTAAACCCACACCTCAATAAGATTCATCGTCTGCCAACCAATAGAACCCAACCTCACCAGTCAACCATGAACATCTCTACTAGTCGCATACAAAAAACCATATAGCTTCGAACCTACCAGTCAACAAGTTGCGAGCTTACCAGTCAGTTGATGGCGGCCATCAAACACCAGGAACCTCGATGACCGGCGAATGCGAAACGACACCCAGCTTCTGTCAATCGTGAAACGAAACAACGATGACCAAAAAACACCGATGACCGTATCAGCAGCGAAGATGAAACACCAGGAAATGCCGATGACCAAACGACCGACGAAGATGAAACGGTGACCCCCTATCCGTATCGAACGTATCAGCAGCAGTGAACCCTAGGCTCCTAGACAAAATGGCGGCGACCCCTCACGAACCCTAGATGAAGCGGCGACGAACCCTAAGCTCATATACAATATTTTAATATTATAATACATAGCATTCATTAGAATAATAATTACATTATATTGGTAACTGGTAATTTTATTTTATTTTATTCAATGATCATTTAGTTCTAAATTTTCGGTTATAATCAAATTAAAAGGCGATGGAAAATTTCAATCATAATACCAATTTTCGTTGGTGAGGGTATACTTTAAATTAGTATAGATAGAGGGTGATAAGAAATGAAAATAGGAGAAGTTAAGGGTTAGGGCTTTGCTATAATTGGAATAGCAAATTCAGTCATATATATATTGTAAATGTGGATTGGATCATTCTTTTCCTTTCAGGCTGACCAGATAAATAACAGAATTTAAGTTTTTATTTGGACAAATAGCAAAAACTTTTTAAAATTGTAAAAATAGCAAACGGAATATAAAATTAAAAAAAAAAAAAAGATTAGCAATTGTCAAAACTACCCCCAATGGAATTCTAAAGGTTTGAGTGTTTCAAAATCATTTGTAAACAACAAATACACTCTACCTACTCCTATCACACTACACACTCCATTCTGACAAGGGGTCTAATCCACTATCACACCTCACACGATAATCAATGAATTTAAACCAAAACCCTAACAAAAAGTTTATTACATAACAATCGATCAACGCAAAAAGAAAGGTGAGAGGGTTCGACGGAAAAAGACCTTCACTTCAAGAGAAGAAATACCTTCTCGGAAACTTCAAGCGCTTGACCTTCAACATTGAAGTTCCTTCAAAATAGCTTCAAGCAACAACTTCAAGGGACTTTTGCACTTATTTCTCCACAGTATTGAATCTAAATACTTGCTTCTAGTCCTTTTAAGCGCCTACTTTAAGCTGTTCACTGATTGCAAACTGCTTAAATTTTCTTGAATGCAATCTACTTAGGTCTGGAATCTGCTTATATTTTTTAATTTCAGATAACATTGCAATTCCCAAATTTCTTCTAATCCATGCATTGCAATCTAGTCTACATATTGTTTGCACATTGAAGAGATGAAAACAGTGCTGACCAAAACTGTTTATATATAATATATAAATATTCCATTATTTTTTCAAAAATAAACAAAGATTTAATATTGGTTTTATTGTTAAATATTTAGATTCAAATCTTTTGGGATATAAGATAACACCCTTTTTTTAAGGAGTTGAAAATAGAAACGATTAAATAAAATGATATAAAATCTCGCCCTTTGGTTGTTTGTATAAAACGGATAAGTCTACGATTAATCAAACATTACAAGCTATGAAAAAAGAGAAAGTTGAAGGAAGAAACAGAGCCAACGAAAGATTAAGAGCACCTGGAATAACTGGTAGAAAAAAACAAACAAGCAAAGGGCCAATAGTTCTTAATAGTGACGACGAGGTATGTTTTTATTTTTATTTTAATGTATTTGAAAACATCAAATTTTGATCATGTATGTAAAACAGGGAAAAATGGAGATAATGGCAGGGGGATCAGACATAAAACATGCAACTCCAATAACTAGCAACAAATGAAAGTGCGATGCTTCTACACTAGAGGTCAAAGTTCAAGCAAACAAACCAAAGATAAAGAGCAAGGTCAGGATTATTTGAAAACAAAAAAGCATGGTCAACAAGAAATGTTAAGGGTTGAAGATCTTATAGATCTAAATTTCGATGCAGGCTGTAAAAAAAAAAAAGATAGAACCAAACAAGAGAGGGAGAAAGGACATAATAGAAGAAGAAGAGCAACATGAACTACAAGAGGGAAAGGTATGATAATGTAGATTTTATGAAATAATCTATTAATTTCAGTGTATTTGTTAAAGTATATACATAATATAATTACTAAATAATGAAACAAGATGAACAAGATAGTAATGAATATGAAGAGGAAGAAGAGAAGCTTGAAGGGACATGTGAAAATGTGCAAGATGATAACAAAGACAATGAAGAAGAACAATTACAAAGTCATGGGGAAACAACACTATCAGAAAAAAGATCATCTAGTGGACAGTCAAACAAGAGGATGGAAACAAAGAATGAAAAAAAAGGTAATCATCTATGGAATGGATATATGTGAGGTATTCTTACTTAAAATAAACTTGCAAACAAAGACTTCTGTAATTGATAAAATCAAGGAGAATTTAAATGAGGTACAAAGAGATTTAGAGAAACTATTTTTGGACATTTCCTTGATTTTTCCATTACAAATCAATCTTCCTAGCTGTTGTTACACCTAATACAAAGACTGTGTAAACCAAAGTCATCATCCCAGTTGAATTTCTTCATGGGGGTCGAGTACTGAAATTTGGTTTAAGAGAGTTTGCATTGATAACTGGTCTAAACTATGGTGAATTACCAATAATTGATAAAAGTGGGATAAAGGGAGGAGATAATATAAGAAAAATGTACTTCGAGGATATGAAAACTGTAACTAGGTATTTTCTTAACATAACTTTTAATGTTAGCTAGGCAGGATGTGAAAGTGACAGGATAAAAATGGCGAAGTTGTATTTCTTGGAAAGTTTTCTTCTCCCAAAACAAGATTTGGTGAATGTGGGTATAGACCACATCTTGATGGTCGATGACGATGTCCTCTTTGATAACTACCCCTAGGGAAGGGTTGCTTCTAATTTACTTATTGATGTTATGCATAAAGAAATACACAACAAAGGTAAATCAGGAATATCAATGGGGGGATTCATATTCCCAATCTTAGCATGGGCATACGAGGCCATACCCACCTTGAGCTCATCACAGAATTTCTTTGCCAGGAAGGTTTCTAACAATGGTCAAAGGGTAGTAAATTGGGTTGCAGATAGTCAACCCAAATGGAAGAATCTCAAGCGAAAAGTATTTGATTTAAAAGAGGTATAAATATCTATACAAACAAAATAGACATAGAGTTTTAAATTCTAAACTATAAACTAACATCTTATTTCCTTGTTCACTTGCCAGCTTGAAATTTGTCCATTACTTGCAACTCCACAGGAAATGACTATGCCATATTTTGCTCCATTCATTGAGGAGGAAAAAAGGGTATTGCAAGAGGTCGAAAAAGAAATGAGCAGATATAGGCTGAGAGAGAGTGGTTGAACTATCCTTGAATATAAGACTCGGTTTATCATATGACAAAGATGAAATGGAAAAAACGTTTGAAGGAATAGAGAAAATAACACAATTAATGAACACAAGGATGAATGAAAAATTTAATGCCATGAACAATATTAAGCAAATCTTGACGAAGAAGATAAATGACTTGGTGGAGTCGTTAAAAAACTGATTGACTACATAAAGACTACACAGGCTGTTCAATCACACGCATCAACAAGCAATCTGTTTATGATATGTAAACTAACTACACTGTATTTATTGTTTTTCATAGTACAAACTTATTATGAATTATATGGAAGCAGCCTGCATCTCAGTTCGAAAAGGAACTAGATGGTATTGAGAAAAAACAAGAAGAAAAAGAAGAGAAGGAGTTAGTTGATGCTTCTGATGCTCCCACAATAGTTTGAAGAAAAGATGATGACGAGGACGAAGAAGGCCAAGAAAACAAGGATCATGGATTGAAAATACCATCAACAGTACACAAAGAAGCATGCCATGGAGATAAAAACAAGGAGTCTGAAGAAAAAGGAAGTAAAGAACCAGAGGTCAAGGTGAGTTGATATAAGCATGTTGCAGAATATACCTTTTAACAATACATGGAAATTGACTAGCAAAATTGATTGAGATAGGACAATCAAGGCGTTGATGAAGAAATCAACGAAGTGATTTGATCAATTGATGAACAGGAGATTTACAAGAAGCATGAGATGTCAAACAAGTGAAAGACAACAATATTGGTATGTTTCTTTAAAACTGTACAATCCTGGTAATTATTATTTTTTAACCCCATATTAAATAAATTATTTGAACTTTTTAACATGTTAATAGAATCACACTCCTAAAACTTCAACAACTATGATCCTTCAAAAGGTACATCCATTGTGGTGCACGGGTCCACCCCAACAACCAAAAAAGTAAGAGGTATAATACTATAACTAATGTAGATCTTGAACATATAATGTGTATTTCTACATATCTATAACAAATGTTATCTCTTTAATAACTAACTAAAGGTCATAATGAAGTTGGAAATGACTGATAAGCTGTACAACATTGATGAAAATAACCCTGCTACAAGGATCATACTCAAACATGTAAGAACAACTGATCTTGTAAGTTTGATCACTATTATAATTCATTAAGTCCTAACAACTAACTGGTCATTAAATGTTGTTAATTAAACGTAATTAAGCAAAAGTTGATCATGATGGCTAACCAAGAGGAGGAGAGAAGATCAAGGCAACGGGAACTAAAAAGGAAACTGCCAAAAGTGAATGATGCGAGTCCACCAATGACAAGCATATGGATAGATGCAGCAAGAGGGATAATATGAAAACCTCAGATGAAAATACACCCCCGGATGGCCCATCATTTGACTTGCACCTAAGCCAACCTGATCTTGCAATGAGTAAACCAAGGGATTTTGGCTTTTTATGTCATTCCTGTTTTGGATTTTGAAAGTAAAATACATTTAGATTTTGTGCCAGCTATATGGGCGAATTCTATAATCTTGTTTTGATATATATTTTAACTTTAGAACTTTTTAGTAGTCTTGGTTCCTGTATTGAATGAAAGGAATGATTTGGATATGTTGATATTGTTGGATTTTATGTCCTAAAAACTCGCAGTTTGTAAAATGATAAACATTTTCTATTATCAATATACTTGTTATTGATCTCATAAATTGTATGAAAGTCTAAATCCAATAAACTAAGACCCATGACTATTGTATGAGTATTTGAACTTTATGTGGAGACATAAGAGTGGATTAGGTTCGAGTAAATAGTCAAAATGATCTTATGGTACATGAAATGACGTTGGGTACCTTATTCTGGTAACACCATTGGATGCGGCCCACTTTGTAGTTATTACAAGAGTTGTAAAGTTGCTACATACGATGGATCCTAATTCGTACATGTTTTGACATGAGGAATGGGGGCGTCTTATGTAATGGTTTGCATAAGATCAGAACCAGAAATAAGTCACTCTTTACTTAATATTAACGCTGTTTTACTGTTTTAAGACTGACTATTTCACCTGATGACCTTTAGGTAACTCGATTCTTAATTCTTGAGCTAAACTATGAACTTCTATTTATTCGGGATTGCCCTTAGTATTTAGCATAGTTGAGGGTTTGTTCAACAGAACGCCGACTCAATAGACCCCATTTTTCAGGTGGTAGATCGGAATTAGATAGCTGGGGACATAGGGCTGCAAGATGGAGTTTCATTGTCCTTACCCGGATTTAGGGATAGGAGGAAAGGTTTGTTTTCTCTAGTACTGAATCTAGCTTTGGAACAAGTGGCCCCACCCTCTCACTGGGCTGTGAGAGAGTTTGGTTTGGTGATTGGATCACAAACAGTTGTTCATTAGTAGGATCAGTAGGGATTTGAGAATAAGATTAAATCTCGGGTAAAACAGCATATTTGAACCTAGCCTGTTATTACGAACAACCTGTTGAAGAGTCGACTTGCTGAATTTATGGTTAAATCATGTGGACATAATTAATATCTACAGTGGGGGATGCTAACTATTGACTTTAGTGGGAATGACCCATTAGTTAACGAAATGAGGATTAATTGGCTAAGCTCATTAGACCAAATTAATCCCTTCGTTAACTTAAATGGGTCATTCCACTAAAGCCAAATAGGTTGCATCCTCTCACTGTAGATTATATTATGTCCACATGATCTTAGCAATTTTAATTCTCGGATCGTTGGAGCCCACGATCTGTAATCCCGAGGTCCCCCTACTAGCTCGTAATGGATATTTGTAGAATAGCGTATGATAAGTCAATTTGAAACATTCAAATTAGAATTAAGGGAATTAGTAATTATTATGAGAATATAATTATGTTTAATTTTTAAATTAAACGGAATAGCGAGAATTTATATATTTGAAATATTGATTAAAATATATAAAGATAGATTGTGTTAAAATTAATTAAATTTTGATATTAAATTAATAAGTTTATTAAATAATTAATTTATGAAATTAGATTAATTTTTTATTTTTTTAAAAGATTCAAAATTTTGATTTTTGAGATAAAATTTGAAAAAGGAAAAGAAAACAAAAACACAAAATGGAAAAATGGATTTTTCCATTATCCATCACCAAGTAGCTCACACATATTGCATTGTCTTGGCCTTGTCTTCTCCAAGCATGAGCTGCTACTCATGCAACTCTTCTTTTTGCATATTGATCTGCAATATAATGAGAAGATTGGAGTGAAAATCGGGCATGCAATCCATAGAGTCTTTGAGAGAAAAACTGGTTTGAAGAATGGTTCTTCAACAAGATTGTTGTAGTGAGCTTTTCTCCTTCATCCCTTGATTCAAGCTTGTTTTGAGTCCCACAACTCAATCTAGAGTACCAAGAGAATAATAGGGAAGATCTTGAGGTGGTCTACAACAAGATATGGAGAAGATTGTAGCTGGAGAAGAAGCTTTGAAGAAGTTCTACAAGAGTTATGTCTTGAAACCCATTTTCTTGCAGAAGCATGCTTTATATTATGCCAAAATTAGTGAATTTGAATGCTTAGATGATCCTTGTTCTTCCGTTGCTGTTGATACAATCCTACAGATATAGTTTCTGTTTTGGTATACAGTTTAACTATTTTGGATTTTGAAAATATAATAGCTTTGGATTTGTGGCAGTTGTTTTCTACGAGTTTGTCTGGCTAGCCTTATACTAAATAACCTCGATAAAATGGGCTTGTTAAAGTCTTAATCGTCCAAAGGACATATACATAAATTATTTGTAGGTGAATTGAACTTTTCACATTGCACACACATAAAGTTTAGTAACAACAAACACACTGTAATTATAAAGCATGCATCTTAATTTCCAACCCTCAATAACATAAATGAACAATGAATATATCACGTGATTTGGAATTGTTATCATTACTGTTTTGGTATATCAATAAATAGTTTGGATTGATTTCACAAGTACATTGTAATTCTAAAACGTTTAGCTCAATTTTCAATTATGAAAAATACAAATGATTGAACAACCAACATAAATTAGTAATATTTAACTTTCAATTCCATATATAATAATTGGTATATCATTACTATTTTTGTATATAATCTGAATATTTTGAATTGATTTCACAAACAAACTGTAATTCTAAAACGTTTAGCTCAATTTCCCATTATGAATAATACAAATGACTGAACAACCAATATAAATTAGTAATATTTAACTTTCAATTCCATATACAATAATTGGTATATCATTATTGTTTTTATATATAATCTGAATATTTTGAACTGGTTTCACAAACACACTGTAATTCTAAAACGTTTAGCTCAATTTTCCATTATGAATAATACAAATAACTGAACAACCAACATAAATTAGTACTATTTAACTTTCAGTTCCATGTACAATCATTATTATATCATTACTATTTTGGTATGCAATTTGAATATTTTGGATTTATTTCATAAACACACTGTAATTCTAAAACTTTCAGCTTAATTATGCCCATTCTGAATAATACAATGGCTGAATTACCAACATAAATTACATTTAAGTATTACACAAATGACTGAACTATCTATATAAAAGTAAGATAACAAGCTGCCATATCAATGCAAATAACAATTCCTTTCATAAACGGCATTAAGTTTGAACATTAAAGAACTGTTTGAAGAGGGAAACAAATTGCAAAGTAAAGAAAAACAATACTAAAAGATATAACATTGTAGGTGCATTCAATGTCGTATTGGATCCTTGCAAGACCTATAATTATGACTCCTCTTACCGTACCGACTACAGTGGACTGTAGCTTTGTTTTCTAAACAAGACGTGACTCTTTTTTTCTTAGGCCTCCCAACTAGATGTTTGACATTAAGAGGAAGAACTGGATTATTGCCAACTGCATGACTTGCAATGAATTTTTGAATATTGCCAATAGGTCACGTTTTCTTTCTGTATAACAAACGTAGATTGGAAACACGATAAAAATCATGTGCATATGATTATAGTTAAAGGTTCCTACGAGACAATGCAATGCATGCATGAGAGCATGGAATCATGTCTAGGTCCTAACGCCAACATGAGCAAGTACGGTTTAGAATGTTAACAACAAATTGGTTAGCGCGATCATGCACTTCAAATTCATACTGGTTAATGGGGTATAACTGTAAAAAATAAAAAAATAAAAAAAAAAAGGAAAAGAAAAGAAAAGAAAGGAACGATAAACTTACAATTTTACTATGAATAATAGGCTCAATCGAATACAAATACTGTGTAACTAAAAAAACACTTACATCCATTGACCTACTATCCTTTAAACTGATCGAATAATGTTCTCTGCATGCGATGACGATTCAGAATACTAAAAACTCCAATGACTACGACGTTTGTAAAACCATTTTTGAACCAAACTACGGATAGATTCAAGGAGACCAATAACGGGTAATTCACATGCTTCCTTTAAAGCTGAATTCATGCATTCAGATATATTGGTTGTCATTAAGAAATATCTTTTCCTCCGAAAAAATGCCCTAGCCCATTTGGATTTGCCAACATCCTCTAATTCAAGCCTAATGGACGGAGCAACCTCATCCATCTGCCTCATATAATACTCAAATTCACCAATTGTAGATGCTCTTTTACACATATGGAAAGTGTCTTCAATTGGATATGACTTATGGTTCTTAACAAGGTTTGTATACAAATGAAATGCACACAACCCATGTTTAGCAAAATCATAGACAGAACTAACACCCTTGGCTATACTTTTATGACCATCAAACACAATAACATGGTCGTTAGAATCCCCAGAAATAGCTTTAAGATTACGAAAAAACCAAGACCATGATGCATCATTCTCAGAATTGACAATGAAAAATGCAAGAGGTACATGCGAATTGCCATCAAGTGTGGAAGTAGACAATAATGTCCCAAAAAATTTGTTCTTTAGACTAGCAACATCAACTGACATAATATGAAAACAAAATTTCCATGCATCTATGGAAGCAACAAGGGCCATAAAGTAATACTTAAACCTACCTTCACCATCAGATTCTTGTGCTGCATATGTTCTTGAAAGGAATAAACATTTAGATTGATTATACAAGACAAAGTTGATTGTATATAATTGTTTAAACTAAATATAGACGAGAAACATACCAGGATTGTTTTTAATAAACTTAGCTGAAAATGGTGACAAACCGGTGTATGAGGACTCAGGAGTCCCCCCCTGAGGGAATTGAGGGCAATCTCACGATCTCTCCAAGCTTTATCATAACTTATATTTACACCATATTGTCATCTCATATAGCTTACAACATCACACGGTTGGCATGAGACTTTGTCATTCATTTAAAAAAAATGGCTTTGTACACTCATCAACAATCCAAGATGTTGCTTGCCGATGACCATCTTTAACAATGTCAATAGAACATTTATGGATATCGATGTATTTCTGAACCATCCACACACCACCCCTCTATATATAGATACACGTAGATACTACCCACAAGACATATCCTTGCAACGAATTTCAAATAAAGTTTTGTTTGACCTAGTAGTAGTAAGTTCGAAACTATTTTTAAGAGCAAGAAAATAAATTGTTTTCTTCAATACAGACTTACTAGTCAAAAGTAAATGTACTCTAATGGGAATACCAGATTGAAAGACATCAAAATCTTGGAAATCAACGATTTCAGTGTTGCCCACAGAATGTTGGAAAGATTGATCAATGTTTGCTGATTCATTATTCAAATACAGTGTATTTCGAGTGTTTGGGGGCAATAGATGAGACATGGTCACCCACTACACATAAATCAATTTGGGGGGAATCTGATAATATTGACATCAACCACAAAATATCTTTATTTTCGACAATGCTAACAAGATTCGAATTGGCAGAACCAAATCGGTACATTGTCAAACGAGATATAGTTAACTCACTGGAGGGAAAAAGTTTACCTTGGATATATTCCACAAATTGTTGGAACGATGAATTTGATAGAATATGTGCCTCACAGTCTTGAAATTCATGGTACTGAGAATTCTCATCCCATCGACCATCAAATAGAAGTCTAACCTGTTGTAAAGTCATAGAAAAACAGTAGCAAAAGTTAATGAATTAGCAAGAAAACCTAAATCGATGAAACTTTTTGTGTACGTAACAAAAGTTATGGCAATGGATGGAGCAACAATCCAATTGATTCTTGTGCAATCAACACATGGTCATTTTTTTAGGAATTGATATTTGTTTTCCCAAAACGTTAAAATAATATAAAAATAGCATATACACCTAATTTACTAAGAATGTGAGAAAAACAATATAGAGATTTGAAAAAATTATATGGATAAAATAAGTTTTAATAATATATGGATATTTCAAATATAGATTTGGTTTCAAAATCTGGATATTTTATTAAGGTGAGATAAATTCGAAAAGTTGTTAAACATAATCTAACATAATAATAAAATCTAGATATTATGTTATCTATATGAGAAAAATTAGGAAAGAAGTTTTAATAATATATGGATATTTCAAATATAAATTTGGTTTTAAAATCTGGATATTTTATTAAGGTGAGATAAATTCAAAAAATGGTTAAATAGAATCTAAAATAATAATAAAATATAGAGATTATGTTAACTATATGAGCAAAATTAGGAAGACAGTTGTCCTTGACGAATATCAACAATTACCCTGAACATATATCTCGATCCCGTTTTCTCTTTTGGAATTATCCGATATTTGTAGTTTCGTCAATAACAACTTCTACGAACAAGTCAAAGGCAAATCAGGAATCTTAAAATTTGCGGCCATGTGCATGTCACATAAGTTGCCATAATTCTTATTCTTGGGCGATTTTTCCATTTTTCAGAATGAAACCTCAAAAACCGCCATACACTCCAATTCCCCTTTCCGTGGGCTTTAGTTACCTCTTATTGAAGGATAAATTTTGGTTAATCTCAAGTTGTCATGAAAGCCCAAGTCCATTGTGAAAATTATAAATTGGATCGGGTCGAGTAATAAAAATCAGTCGGGTTGAAAGTCCAAAACACTTCAAGCCCATTATGATTTGTGTCCAAGAAGATATTAAGCCCAAGAGTAACTAGGTCCAAGCCCATGTAAGACCCATGAAAACTCATTCATGTTTGGGCTGACAAGAAATAACAAAATTTAAAATTTCATTTGGAAAAATGACAAAAAAATTTCAAAATTATAAAAGTAGCAAAACAGATTTATGTAGTAGAAAATACTCATTAGTAAATGACAAAGCTATCTTAAAACAATAAAATTAAGTATAAATGAGAATGCAAAGATACACTACTTCAAAAACAACCCGAATATCACAAATCCACCCTACCTAAATATAGAACCACAAATACACAGTATCTGAACATTCCAAAAGCAAAAATTAAAAATCACCCAATATGATCCTTAATGTTTCCAACTGCCTATAGAACGCGTGTATGTGAGGAAAAATGACAACTAGGTGGTGAGGATCATTATAAACTTATGGATGTCTACAATGATGGACTTCCTCTAAGGTGAGAAAGAGTAAAGTTGATTGTACTAGTGAAGTTGTTGATGACAAGTGAGTATTTGAAGGAATTGGAACTTCATGACGATGTGACTATTGGAAATATGATTGCATTTGACATCAAACCAATTGTTAGGAGTTTTATCGTCTTCATTCCATGTGACCATTTTGCTCATAGGATCTTTAAAGCAACTTTAAAAACTATCAATCATAGAATGTTATTGTTGAAAACGATATTCAAAGTAGAAACAAAAGCAAGAAACATGTGTGTGAGTGGTTGACGACTGGTGAGGTTGGTCGTCAAAAGCTAGCCTAGACGATGGAATTCAAAAAAGGGTTGTTGAACCAACGACATCTATACCCAAATGATGAGATTCCACACTATCGAAAAGGTGAAAAAGAGATTTTAGGGGTGAATAAGTGAGGAAGATGAAGAAGATAAGATTTAGGATTTTTTGTTATCTTATTTTTAATAATAATAATAATAATAATAATAATTAAAAAAAATGAACAAATATATATATAGATGATGGTATGTTCCAACAACTGGTATCAGAGCATCACATAAGCATTCAATTTAGTTTAATTTTGGTTTGGTGGGTGTTTTATATGAGTTATATGAAACTGCTGTACTGATATAGTTCTTTGAGTTTTGGCGTTTAATTTCTCTTTGATTTCTCAATTAAATTTGTAATTGGCTCTTGCTTGATGAGCTTATATGTGTTCCCAAGAGTCTATAATTTATTTGGAGTCATTAGAATTGAATTAAGCTGTAAATCGAAGAAATAAGCGAAGAGGTCGAGTTGCAGATTCTAGAAAATCAACCTCTATTCATGTTGTCGTTGAGCTTCAGTAGCTAGACGATCGTTTAACTTCATGCGTTAAACGATGTGAAGAAAACCTAAACGATTGTATAGCTTTGGGCGTTGATCATTGAGGTGTTGTGCGCTAGACGATCGTGTACCTGTGGGAGCTAAACGATGCGTTGTATTATTATACGATGGCACTACACGATCGTGTAGCTTCGGGTGAAAAGCTATATGATAGCGCTGCACGATTGCTTACCATGATTGTTTACCTCTATATGGCAACTAAGCGATGTGTAAAGATGCTCAGCGATAGCACTACGCGATCATTTACCTATGTGCAACAGCTGGGTGATGCATTGAGAGCTATGCGATAGCCCTAAGCGATCTCTTACCTTGTGCGCGCGTTAAACGACCAACTTCAGGCGTTAGACGATGGCGCTAATTGATCGTGTAGTAAATTGTCTGCGCTAAACGATGGAGCTACACGATAGTGTTGGACACTAAGTGATCGTGTAGCATTCTTCGGCATTAGACGATGACACTATGCGATAGTACGAAGACACTACACGATCGTGTAGTTTGATCAGGAGCTATGCGATAGTTATTGAATGATCACGCAAACACTAAACGATCAGGAAAAACGCATGACGATGGTCGTCATTGTTAAACGATGAGACTTAGCGAGATGTTGAGCGAGAGCGAGAGTAGCCGGTTTAATCGGTTCTCTTATGGTCCAGTTTAGACTTGGCTGGTCCGGTTTAGACGGTTCAGAAGCTGTTCAGAAGCTATTTTTTAATAATTAGGTTTTTGTTTGCTTGTTTGTGCCAAAACTAAAGCCATATCAGTTTGTGTTTAATTATTTATACATGTGATGTATGTTATAATTAAATAAATCTTGTATATGCATACAGTATGCCATGTAGATTTAAAATCCCACCATAGGCAGCATGTTACATGCATTGAAAGTATATTATAAAATGTTATAATATTTAGTATGCATGTTAGGTTTTTTTTTTATTTAATATAATAGTTATATTAGATATTGAATGCTTTTGTTGTATGTTGCAGATGTTTAGCATGTCTAAAATTTTGTAAGTTATTATAAAATTGGGTTAGACGTTTAAAATCCATAACAAAGAACAACTGCATGCTCACTTAGGTAAACCACTTGTTTTAATAGTTAAAATAGGTCGTTAAACTTGTAAAACTAGGGTTACAAACTCAACCAGTATATAATCCCATCGAAGGTTGGGGGTACTTAAGTAGACGGTCTACGAAACACCTCCTACTTGGGGATTATGGCCGAATAATTGAGTGTGGGTAACCAGTTTTATGAGTATTCGTGAGCGGTGTAGGGTAATAAAAATGGTTTATCACCTAGACATCATAGGTTTAAATCCATTTATAAAAGTTGTACTTGGATAAACCATCTAGACTTAGGATTGTTTTTATTAGCTGAAAAGAACCTAAGTATAAAATTTACCCAAACATTTAGAATAGTTCAGTGGGAGAATAAAAGTTATTAGCTCTCACGTCCTCCAGAGTTCACACCGTGAGATCCATGCTCGGCTTCGTGTCGATTTTACCTCGACTGCTCCATTCAAAAAGTGTTTTCATGGGTCAATAACAAGGTGAATGAGGGAAGTCGTTCATAGTAAGTGGGTGAAGGAAATATTTTAGCATTGCCCTACGGTCTCCTCCATTAGTTTGAACCGTAAGATTCCTATGTTGCACCTGCTATTGTTTTTAGGCAGCACTAGCTAGTCGTTAACTGCGGCGATCCCCTCAGAGGGTTGTAACATAGGATTCGGAACAACCCAGGCTTCAGTAAAATGAATAGGGTCTTATAGTTCTGTCTTGGGTATTGTCTTCTATTTCGGAGGCATACTCATACCGTTCTATAAGATCTAAAAATGGCGGGTCTACACTTACAAGACCTACTAAGTGTTAGTAATGAGCTTGACCGAAAACAATAACTAAATGACTATCGAAATATGAGTTATTCTGGAGATAGTATTTGGTCAAGAATTGTCTTGCTTTTGTGAAGGAATTCTTGACTGCCCCTCGGTAGCATTTGTTCTAAATTACTTAAGTATCATTGCAAAAATAATGATTATGGGTATATTATCACTTTGCTAAAACTTGATTGGATTTAAAAACAATTCATTTATAGAATTTGTTTATAATTTTCGAATGACGAGTTCAATTATACAATTGTTGGCATCAAACAAACTGATTGAGGATAACTATGTGACATGAAAATCAAATTTGAACACGATACTCATGATAGATGATTTGTGATTTGTCTTAACAGAGGAATGTCCATCCATTCCTAGCTCTAATTCCAACCGAACTGTTCGGGAAGCGTTTGATAGATGGATCAGGGTGAATGATAAAGCCCATGCTTATATTCTCGCCAGCTTGTCTGATGTTTTGGCGAAGAAACACGAGGATATGAGTACTGCCAAAGAGATTATGGAATCTCTGAGGAGGATGTTTAGACAACCGTCATTCACCCTGAGGCATGATGCTATCAAATACATTTACAATAGTCGCATGAAAGAAGGGACCTCAATTCATGAACATGTCCTGGACATGATGGTTCACTTTAATATGGCAGAAGTAAACGGCGTTATGATGGATGAGAGAAGCCAAGTTGGTTTTATTCTAGAATCTCTTCCAAAGAGTTTTCTGCAATTCTGTATGAATGCATTGATGAATAAAATTTAATAGAACTTGACTACTCTGCTAAATAAGCTGCAGGCTTTTCAGACTATGTTAAGAACTAAGGGTGTCTGGAATCGGAAGTAAATGTTGCTTCTGGTGAGAAGAGAGGAACGTCCTCCAAGCCTGATGTTGCCTCCTCTTCGCAGAGTAAGAGTATTCCAGCGAAGAAAGACAAAGGGAAAGGGAAAAAGAAGCCTGCTGGCAAGAAAAGCAAGAAAACCGCTGCGGAGAAAGGGAAATGTTTCCACTGCAATGAAGAAGGGCACGGGAAGAGAAATTTCCCTAAATATCTTACAAAGAAGAAAGCAGAGAAAGCTAAATACGCAACTTAGTACCTGAAGACCGCTTACTCAGCTTGACCAGTGGGAGAAGTTGCCGCTGATGATGATATTACTTGCTTTTGTAAATCTTGTAATGAATATATTGTACATATTTTTGTTTTGAATGAAAAGTTCATTTTTAGAAAATATGTTTGTTCTATCTCAAAGAAACTTCTGTTAAGAATCAAATGATTAAAAGCTATTTGCAAATATTCAGATATTTAAACGATTAAGATCGAAGTATAATAAGTTTAAAAATTTCTAGATCTGACTGTTAACAAGAGTTGTTAAGACAGGTCAGATGCATCTTACTTAAAGAGTTGAGAGCACCTCAATGTAGTGGGAGGAAAGTGTGCTTCTTGATCATTATTGAGAATTAGATGCATTCCCCATATATTTTAATAAGAAACCTATTGTACAGTAATATGTTTACAATGATTCTCTCGGCTAAAGTGTTTGAGAATCACCTAGTAAGACTAGAAATACCAGGTTAATAACCTAGGGCGAGTGGGAGAAATATTGGGTATGGGATACCGAATGGTAAACCATGAGTATGGGATGCCCTAGTTTATTGTATTTCTTTATAGAACTTAGAAACTCAATCTTATATATCGGGTATATAAGTTACCACTAGAGTTTTAGTCTAAGTGGGAGCTTGTTGGGTTTTATGTCCTAAAACTCATGGTTTGTAAACAATAGAACTTATTCTGAATATTCAATAAGTTGTTATTGAATATATTGTTTTTTCGAAATCCAATAAACCTAAGTTCCTTGATTATTATATGAGTATTTGAACTTTATGTGGAGACATACAAGTGGACCAAGTTCGAGTAGATTGTCAAAATGATCTATAGTATACGAATAAGGTTGGGTGCCTTATTCTTGTAACAGTATTGGATGCGGTTTACTCTGTAGTTGTTACAAAGAGTTGTAAAGTGTTACAAATGAAGTGATCCTAATTTGTTCATGTTGGGATATGAGGAGTGGGAGCGTCCTGTGCAAATGAGTTTTGTGAAAGACGGACCACGAAACCAGTCACTCTTACTTTATAACGCTGTTTACTATTTAAGACTGACTATTTCAAAGCGATGACCTAGGTAACTTGACCTTAATCCTGAGCTAACTATGAACTCCTATTTGTTTGGGATTATCCTTTGATTTGCAAATGGTGAGAGTAGACCAAATGTCTCTGCTCAATAAGCCTCCCGTTTTGGGGATAAGACCGGATGAATAGCTACAGACATAGGGTGCAAAACGAAATTCACTCCTACCCAATTAGGGTTAGTAGAGAGGTTGTTCCTTTTAAGTGTTGATTCTGGGTCTTGAACAAGATGCCTCACCCTCTCATTGGCCTGAGAGGGATTCGATTTATTGATTGGATCACAAATAAATTGTTTATTAGGGGATCAGTGGAACTTAAGGAACAAGAGGTAATTTCGGGGGTAAAACAGAGATTCGACCAGCCGTTATTATGAATAACCTATGAAGAGTTAACTTACTAATCATGGTTATATTGAGTGGACATAATATATCTACAGTGAGGGGAGTTCAGCTATGGGCTTTAGTGGAATCACCCATTAGTTAATGAATGGGGGTTAGTTCGGTCTAATGAGTTTAGCTGATTAATCTCGGATCGTTGGAGCCCATGATCTGTAGGTCCGCGAGATCCCCCTACTAGTTCGTAAATGGATTAGCTCTAGAGTAGCGTGATAAGTTAATTTGAAACGTTTAAATTAGAATTAAATGATATTGGAGAAATAATATTTAAATATGATTTAAATATTTGAAGATGGATTTGTGTAAAAATTAATTTAATATTTGATATTAAATTAATTAGAATTATTTAAATTTTTTTAAATAATTAGTTATTTATTAATTTTATTAAGATAATTAATTTATGAAATTAATTTTGTAAAATTAATAATATTTTCAATTTTATAAAAGAAATTGATTTATGAAATCAATTTATCAAAATTGAAAAAGAAAGGAAAAACACAAAATGGAAAATAGGTATTTTCCATTGTCTTCATCAAGTAGCTCACTAACAACCCACTTCTCAAGCTTCATTAACTTTAAGCATGAGCTGCATCTCATGCAGCTAATCTCTTTGCATGATAGTTTGCAATATATTGAAGGCTTTGGAGTGTTTTTGAAGTAAGGCAACCGAACAAATTTTTCTGAAAAATTCTAGAGAAGAAACCGTTCTTCCGTTGGGTTGTTTCCGTGAGTTAGTCTTCATATTCCTTTAATTCAGGCTTATTTTGAGTCACACAACTCAATCTAGAGCACCAAGAGGATAGTAGGGAAGATCTTGGGGTGGTCTATAACAAGATTCAAAGGAGATTTGCAGCTGGATTCAAGCTTAGAGGAAGTTTTACAAAGGTATGTCATGAAACCCATTTATTCTGCTGAAGCATGCTTTCATTTCTGCCAAAATTAATGAATTAGAGTGCTTATGGATCCTGGTCACTTCTGTTGCACGATGGTATGTTCCAACAGGATATCTATTCTCTGAAGCTCTTGAAGTTAGAAGCTCCAAACGCTGATTCAAGTTGATCAACAAGTTAGAGGCTGATCCAAATCGGCCAATAAGCCATAGGTCGGTCCAAATTGACCAATAAGAAAAACATCTCCAAAGGTCGATTCTCTAAGAAGATCATCAAACCCAAAGGTTGATCCTCCAAGAAGATCATTAAGCCTAAAGCCAATCCTTTAGGAAGATCACCAAGTCCAAATGCCAATCATCCAAGAAGATCGTTAAGCACAAAGATCAATCATCCAAGAGGATTAATCAACCTAAAGATTAAAATTAAGAGGATCAATCAACCTAAGGATTACAGTTTACTTTTTGAGAGAAAGTATCAAAGGATCATATATTAGAGATTGTATTTATTATACTGAAATTAATACAATATAAAATTGAAATTCAACAAATTAAATTTCTTAAAAAATCTCGTCGAACAACGACTTTATTATCGTATTTCAATTTTTTAATTTATATATCAATCTATCTTTTAGAATGGTATAAATTTTATAGGAGGGTATTGGCATTGTAGTTTACTAGTTCAAGTTTATAACAACTTAATTTTTAAATTCTTTTTTAAGGTAAATTGCAACCAAAGTTCTTCTCAAGAGAAGGAAATTAAAGAAAAAACAATGTAATGCAAACTAAATCTATTTATTTATAGTTAAAATATAATTTTGATTCTTATAATTTGAAGTTTATTCAATTTTAATCATTGTAAATATCAAAATTTAGTCTACAATTTTAATAAATCTTAAATTTAGTCTTTAGTACTAGTTTATTGTTTTGTTATTAATAGCTTTTTCACTATAAATTTGAAAATATATTCACATATGATATTTACCTATGAAAATTATTTTTATTTTTTTTTTCACAATTAAATATAAGGGAGGATTGAAACATAATTGACCTCTAACTTTTGTGAAAAAATATCAATCCATGAGGCCATTCACCTTAAAAGAAAAAAAAAGAACAAGTAAAAGGTCTTGAGACTCTAACGTTTGTGAGAAAAACGAATCCATGAGGCCATTCATCCAAAAACAGTCCCTTGAAACATATATGTGAAATGTAAACCCATTGTTAGTCATTTAGGGGTGTTTGACCTCGCAAGTGGGATTGAGTTGGGTGGGTAAAAAAATCTCACCCACCATTTAGTTCACCAATAATTGAAAAGATTTATTATCTCATTATTCGCATTAACTTACATTTTTCATCTCGTTATTCATGTCAATTCTCCCAATTACTCCCATCCTATAATAATTGCCAACTCAACTCAACTCAACTCAAGTTTGTACACCAAACGCCTCTTATGACTTTAACCTTATATATTTTCTCATGATTTCCTTGAGGCTTAATAAAATGATACTTATTAATTATAAAAAAAAGTTTGGATAGATATTTTAAGGATTTTGTTATAGAGAAAAATCCTATCTAAACAGTTTTTAGAACCATCAACCTTTTCTAATTATCAAAATATGATTTGATAGTTGAAAATATTAATGTATTTCACTTAGATGTATTTTATAGAGAAGTAGAGGGTATATATACTTTATACGAGAACTAAAAATAGACCCTAAAAGGGCTCAACCACAACCTAAAGAATCTCTAATGACATAGACTAAGTATACATTAATACCCTTCCTCAAACTCAAGATGGTAAAGTAGGAATCAAATTGAGTTTGTTAAGCAGCAGGGGGAAATGCCTGGGGGACAGAGCTTTGGTGAAAATATCGGTAGGTTGCTCAGTAGTAGAAATAGCTCGCAAAAGAAAAGTTTTACTCTGAAGACGATGTCAAATAAAATGACAGTCATTCTCGATATGCTTGGTGTGCTCATGAAAAACATCATATGAGCAATTTGGATGGCACTACGATTGTCACAATTAAGGATGGTGGCAGGCGACTGAGGAACTCCCGTACCAGCAAGAAGGCAACAGAGCCACAATGACTTGGACATAGTATCAGCCAGGGCGTGATATTCAGACTCCATACTAGAACGAGAGACAACACTCTGTTTCTTACTACGCCAAAAAATAAGAAAGTTATTAAGATAGAAACAGTAACCTGAGGTAGAATGCCAGTCAGTAGGATCACTAGTCCAATGAAAAATAGAGTAGCCAGATAAGACCAAGGATGACTGGGATGAGAATTGAAGGCCAATCCCAAAGTCCTTGATATAGAGAAGAAAATGAAAAATAACAGTAAAATGAATGGTATGAGGGACAACCATGAATTGGCTTACAATGTGAATAACATATGCAATGTCGAGACAAGTTACATGTGAAGGCCATCAAACGGAGTCATGCAAACATTATGGTCGAGTGGTGTTGGGGTTGTAGCAGAGTCCGTGATCCCAGAGCGCACCAATAAGTCTGAAGCATATTTCGCTTGAGACAAGGAGTAACCAACAGAGCTCATTGATACTTCAAGACCAAGAAAGTAACTAAGGTATCCAAACTCTTTCATCTCAAAGTGCTTGTCAAGATAGTGTTGCAAATCAGAAATAGCCTGAAGATCATCTCCAGTAATGATCATATCATCAACATACAGGAGAAGAAGAACAGTACATGTTGGGTTTTATACCCTCAAACTCATAGATAGTAAATGTTATTAATTGACCATCATCAATAAAGAGTTATAGATGTTAATTCAATAAATGTTATTATTTTTGTTGTCTGTCTATTTTGTCTTAATAACCCTAAATCTAATAAGCTAACATCCAAGGCTGTCTTATGAGTCTTGAACTATATGTGGACACATACGGGGATCATATATTCAAGATACAGCCTGAAGGGTCTATAGTATAGAGATAAGGTTGGGTACCTTATCCTAGTAACACTATGGATATGACCCACTTTGTATTTGATATAAACGCAATAATCCAACGCGTTCATGTAGTTGACATGCGAGTGGAGGTATCCTATACAATGAGTTTACATAAGACTGTGTTGGGATTGGTGTCCTAAATCTCTTTGTAATCTCGTAGTTTGTAAATTTTGTATAAACATATTGGTGTTAATAAAATAAGTGTTATTTGATCAGCATATACTCAATCCAATAAACTAAGATCCGATGTTATTTCATATAATTTAAACAAGTATATAGAGACATACAAGTGGATATTGTTTAAATAATAACCTAAATGGTTTGTAGTAGATGGATAAAGCTGGGTACCTGATGCGTTATTTTATGCGGTGAATTAATGAAAGGAATTGCGGTGATGGAAAATGCGTTGTGCAACAAGTTTTCTCAGCATGACCCAAGTATAAATCCTACTGAGTTTCCTGGTAATCTCAGGGTCGAACTCAGGGACTAAGAAAAACAATATGCAACAATAATTTTTAGATTACTTTGCGGTAACAAATAAATCAAAGAGTTGTTAGGTTGTTGTTTACAGTATAAAATGTATGTGACGGAGTTAAGAAAAGAGTTAATATTACGAAAGATGCGATGAATATGCGGGGAAACGGGTTGAGAAGGGGTTCAGCTAACACTTTCTAGGATTGCGTTCATGTTATACGATCATGCTACACACATACAATAGAAAATCATTTCTTAATGCAAATGCTATGACTTCTAGTTCTAGAACGCATGCGATATATGCGATGATGTCTATAGGACCTACACATAAGCCTCTATTCTTGTCTATGCAATGACGGTTGACACACACACATACAAGGCGACCGCATAATACCAAAACCTATCTCTAAGGTGCATGCGATGCATGTTGACAAACAAAGCTTATCTCTAAGTCTCTATCTCTTACTTATGCAGATCTAATCTTGCTCTCCCGAGTCTAGATTTTAACATAGCTCTCTCAAGTCTTAGGTTCTTTCTTTAGACTCTCTCTTGAGTAGCTCTAAAGGGGTGATGGGCACAACATATGACAAGATGATCGTATGCAATGAAAATCCTAGGTCATGTTAGCTAAGTTCTTCTCAATCCATTCGATAGGTTTAGCTACTCATGCGTATTTTAAAGAGAGTGAACAGATGTAGATAAGCAAGTTCCATTTTATAGATATATAATTGAAATATAGAATGACAATGCAGAATAAGAATAAAGAGCCTCGTAGCAATCTCTTGCTTCCCAAAGCTTTTACATTGTTCTTCTCTACTTTGCTCAAAAGATAATCTTGCTCTCGCAAGAGTCGACCCTCTCTCTGTTTTTCCACACCTCTTAGGTTCTCTCTCGAGCTGACTAGGGCGATCTTCCGGCATCTCTTCTTTTCTCTCACCCTGCCTTCTAAGTATAAGAAAACTATGAACGAGGCTACTTCTATCTAAAGGGAAAATTATCTAACTGAACGAACTCCTTCACTGAAGGTGGCTTCTAGTATTTATAGAGCTTCGGGGTGAAAGGCTTCTTCTCTCTTATGATTGTACTGATGGGATGGCATTAATTCTCTGTTTGATGCGTCGAATATTTGTCACCAAAAAGTTGAGTGTACTTGCTACAGTAGTTCGTTAACGGCTTGTTAACTTAATTCAAAATCGACCGTCATCAGTTTTCTGTCCCATCGTGATTTATTACGGTTTTCACCCAGATGCGCCGGTTCTATGCAGCAACCTTCTTGAGCAGATAATCGTGAGCGCAAATGATCGCATAGCCTTACATTAACGCAATCTCTTAATGCGCTCGACCATTGATTTCTTTGGATCGCATTTTCTGTCTTGCGTCAACGCATATTCTGCACAAAAATACATAAGTTAACTGTTTTAATGCGATGGACGCATGCGATCGCCATATTGTGAACTTAATTCTTTTGGACGTAATATTGTATATTTTTATCATCACAACTCTGCATCGTTTTATAACTTTGCACTGTAATAACGTGCATTTCTACTCGTTATACACCCCCAAATTTAAACAATGCTCATCCTCAAGCATAAGCAAATATTTCCTTTAGAAAGTCGACCGCCTTCTCTTTCCTAGATTTCTCAAGGATGCCTTATTCAAATCCTATACACCAAAATCGCCTTAATTCTCATCCAGGTCTTTTCTTAAAATATTTCTGAAATTTAGGGACCGCAAGTTTAATCTTCAAAAAGACTTTACTAGATTCTAGGACATCGCATGATTTATTTCAGAAAAAACTTTTTCGTTGGGGTGTTTCCAAATGATTTTTATCCTTGCGTATTTTAGACATATAATAATATATATTTTTTCTATGACCTTGTGTTGATCGAAGTGCCTAGCCTTCGTTTTGGCTTGCCCCCACGTGTGTCATGCGGTTATCTAACTACGAGCAAGGCGCTTTTTCTCAGTCTAAACTCATGCCTATTTGGCAGCGGAGTTGCGATCATTTTATTTATACGTTGATCACGATTCCTACCTTTGTTTTGGCTTGCCCTCACATGTGTCATGCTGACATCCAACTACGAGTAGGATCTGATCACAACGTTATGGTTGTTTTTTTTTAGCAAGGTCGAAAAATGAATACCGCACCCCCAAATTAAAATGCGACAATGTCCTCATCGCTAAAAGATTGAAAGAAGTCATGCGATGCTCTTAAGAAGTTTCGTAAAGGGCCAGTTTGAAAGAAAACTAGTAGACCACTAACTTTAAGAAATATTTCATGAGGTGATTGTGCTAAAATTAAGTTGACTCTAGTATATACGAAAAAAATAGAAGCATGCGTTTCATCATTGAAATCATAATTGGCAAAGAGAAATCATGCGGTACTTACTAAATTAATCAATGTTAAATGATTGCACCAACCAAAGAGGATACGGTGATAAAATTTTCAAAATGAAAATGCGATGCGATAGTGCAAAATTTGGAATAAAGTCAAAGAAAGATACAACCTCCAAATTTATGCTGTCGCCCGCATTATTTGTTGACGCATCCTGCTTTGCAGCGTTCTACTTTCTTTGGATTGCGGTGACGAAATAAAGTAGTTGCGTCTTTGTGTAGCGCCTCCGCAATCGTTCACCTCGATCGTTGTAAAATAACATTGAGAGGGTCAAATAATAATAAAACAAAATTAACAAAATCGTTTACTACGATTATTCAACACGATCGCATTCTTTTCCTTTATATATATATATATATATATATATATATGATATAAAGACAAATATATGGTAATAGTTAAAAGAAAGGTAATGAAAGTTCATGAAACATTGATATAAAAAGGATATTCCAAAAGGATTGCGTTCTTGATGAGTTTGAGTCGCATAGTAATGCAGGGACTGGTTATTCCAGGCTAGACTCTTTATGTCCACGGCGGCTTTTTCTTCTTTTCTCGGTCCTCTAGGATCTTGATTGCCTTAATCCGAAGCTTTTCCTTGTTGACGCTCATTACTATTTCCCTCTTGCACACATCAATTTGAGCGCGACCAGTTGAGAGGAATGATCGTCCCAATATGATGGGCGCATCTTTGTCCGCTTTATAGTCCAAAATGATGAAGTCTATCGGAAAGATGAATTTGTCAATTGAGATTGCGACATCTTTCAACTCTCCCTCGGGATGTATTTGGGATCTGTCTGCAAGTAGAAGAGTCTCCGTTGTGGGCGTGAGTTTGCTCATATTCAATCGTTTGAAGATTGATAGCGGCATTACATTTATACTTGCCCCAAGATCACATAGTGCTTGACCACTGTAGACCCCTCCAATTGAGCATGGTATCGTGAAGATTCCTGGGTCGCACATTTTTGGTGGGATCATAGCATTTTGCGTTACTGCTACTGTCGCACACTTTTATTGTTAGGTTTCTATTTCAATAGGATGACTTAGGCAACTTAGTCTTACTCTTGAGTATATTATAAACTTCTGTTCACGAGTGATTGTCCTTTGATTTGTATGGGTGAGAGTGGCTAGTTCGCCGACTCAATATGCCTACCATTTTGGAGATAAGACCGAGTGGATAGCTGGGAACATAATCATAGAAGATGGATCTCACTCCTTCCCGACTTCAGGACAAGTAGATGAGTGTTCCCTTAAGTGGTCGAAACTTGAACAAAGGGTTCTACCCTTTCATTGGCCCGAGAGGGGTTTTTATTTAATGGTTGGACCATAAACAAGTTGTTCATTAGAGGAGCACTGGTACTTAAGGATGTAGAGGTAACCCAGAGTAAAATGGTTGACCTAGCTGGGGTTATGAACACTCGTGAAGGACTAACTTGCTGTTAATTGATCTATATCTCTGAACATAGAAACATATATGTAGTGAGAATAGTGTAGTTGTGGGTCTTAATGGAGTGTACCCACAGTTAACGAATATTGATTAATTTGATTAATGTGGTTAGCCAATTAATCTCACATTGTTGGAACTTTTGATCTGCAGGTCCATTAGGTCTCTTTCCTAGTTTGTAAAGGGTATTGAGGTAATTTTTCATTAAATTGAATTTGAAATGTTCAAATTCAGAATTGGGAACTTTTTAATGTATGTTGATACATTTTAATATAAAGTTTAATTTTAGACTTTATTATTAATTTAGATAAGACTCAAAGTTAATAAATGAGAGAACAGAATATTTAAAAAGAGTTCAAATATTAATTTAATATGAATAAGATTCATATTGAAAATTATAAGTTAAAAATAGTGTACATTGGATGCGCATTAAAACTATAGGTTAAATGGGAGAAATGTTTTTGAATATTATCCAAATAGAAAATTAAATTAAATATTTTATTTAATTGGATGATTAATTAATTATTTGATTTAATTAAATGGATTAAATCAAAACTATAAGTTAAAATTAATGTACATTAAAACTATAGGTTATGTGAGAGGAAATCATTTAAATATGGTTTAAATGATCATTTAATTAAATATGATTAAATTTAAATTACCATCTCTCTTTCTAACAAAAGGGTTTTGATTTTGCAGAGGGAGGGGAAATGACTCTCAAGGTAGCATTTTTTTCCCGTGTAATTAGTCTTTTTGGGAATTGCATGCTTAATCGATATTACTTTTTATTCCAATGCAAAAATTGTTTTGTTTTTAAATTCCAATTAAAAAAAAAAAAAGAAATGGTTCTGTGTTTTGTCTTCTGCTATGCTTAGGATTTTCATCCCTTCAATTGGTATAGAGTCAAATCGTATTTTCAATTTGGCCATTAATTTTTTTTCATTGGTTGTAGGATTTATTGCATTATGAATGTTATGGTTTGCAATTGAATATTTTATGTAATATTTGGACTTAAATTTAAAATTTCGATATGATCAATGTAAAGACCCTGTGTTTTTTGGCATTATTATTGTACATAGTTCCTTTGTAATTCTTGGTCTAGAATTAGGGTTCATGTCAATAGAAAGCCAGACTAATTTGGCCAAAAAATCACAATTTTACCGACATTCTGCATCTTTACACAATTATGCAGAGAATTAGGGTTAGCAAAGTGGGTCTGGTTCAACTGTGATTCAGTTAGTGGTCCGATTCTGTTGGGTTGGCTTGGTTCACAGGTTGGTGATCTGATTCAGGTCGGTTCAGGTTGGTCTGGTACGATTCTAGAGCGACAGAAGATTTTTTAGGATAAAATTAGCTAAATTAGCATAATTTACTACTTTTTTTTATCCTAGGGGCCAAAATTGTAGGTTCATTTGCTATTTAAATGCTTTGTGGATGTCATCTAAATAAATCTCACTTTAAGTTGAGCATTTTCATGCATGTTTGTATATTATAAGTGTTATAATGTATGGTATGAAATGTATGATCTATAATTTCAAGATTTATTTAATGTATGTGATATAATAAATATATGAAATTGAAGAAGCATATTGCATGACATTAATTAGAAAATATAATTAGTTATATTTATTAATGTATATGAATATGCTTGGTTGATTTTCATAATATTATATAAATATTATATTTAATTGAAAATCAATATGCATTGAGCATGACACATCTATAACTTAATATAATGGTTATATTAAAGTCATGAAATGCTGGTAATATAATTTAATTTTTTTAATTAGAATATGATTGTTAATTAATTAAAATCATAGTGAGCATGTTATAGGACTAATAATTAAAATTTGAAATAGTTATAAAAATTAATGATTAGTAACCATTAACCTATAACAAAGAGTTGGATGCAAACATAGGATCTTAGGAAAAATATATTAATTTTAAATTGTTTAAAATTAATTAGACCTAAGACCACATTTCTAATTATATTAGAATAATTACTTAGTTTCTTTTAAAGTAGTTTTAAAATTGACTAACTTGGACAAATAGGATCAAGGTTATAAGGGAACTCAACTGATACAGTTCTGTTTAGACTGGAGGTATTTAAGTTGACGGTTCATGTAACACCTCCTAATTGTGAACTGGATCGGAACTTGAGTTGAATTAACCTAAGCCCTATTAGCAATGTCATTAAGTAAATTAAATGGTTTAATACACCTAAAACTTTAGTATAAAGATCTTATTGTAAGAACTATAATAGACATATACTTAGATAGATTCATTAGCCGAAATTTAGCTAGGTATAATGGTATATAAGATATATCATTTTTACGCTCTCACGTCCCTAAGAGTTCACACTGTAAGATCCATGCTCGACTTTGTCTTGTGTGTGGCCTCCCTTCGAAAAATGTTTGCATGAGTCAATATCAAAGTGAATAGGGGAATTGTTTAGAATAAGTGGGAAAAGGTCACGTGTCACGTATCCTACGGTCTCCTTCATTAGGTTACACTGTGAGATTCTTATGATCCGCTTGCATGTCATCCTAAAGCGACAATCCCTTTGGAGGGCCTAATCATAGGTTTTAGAACAACGCAAACTCCAGAAATCAATAGGATTTCTTAGGTTAATTTTCAATATTTGTCTTTCCTAATGGAAGCCTATTGAAGCGTACCTCTGAAATTCAAAAATGAAAGGGTCACACTTATAGGATGAATTAAACGAGTTAATGAATCCTTGATCAAATTAACGATAGCTAAGATCTATAGGAATAAGAGTTATTCTGGAATTAGTAATTAGCTGAGATAGTCTCAATTTAGGGGAGGGATAGCTGACCGCCCTTCGGTGGCTGTTCTCCTAAACCTCTGAAGTATCGTTGCAAAATCAAATCAATAGTTTATTTAGGGTTCTATGATTGCCTGATTTTTCTAAATTGATTGGATGTTTTTTGTGATGGGTTAAGGCAAAGATAACTAAAATGGTCATTTGTTTGTTTGTTTTTCAACATGTCTTCCTTAATTATCGCTTTACTTAAAAATGAGAAATTAACCGGCGAAAATTATGCGACGTCAAAATTTAACTTGAATATGATTCTTGTTATCAATGATCTGCGGTTTGTCTTAACTGAGGAGTGTCCTTAGGTCCCCGCTCAAAATGCGCCCCTAAAGGAGAGATGCATATGACCGTTAGACAATAGAGACGGGCACAGATTGCTTAAGTTAAGCATCACGAGAAGAAGCAACATAGGAAGGGAAAAGATCAACGGAACCATCAAGAAGAAAAGGATAAGGACTGAAAAGGGAAGTATGAAAGGTGAGAGACTAGAGAACATTGTATACTCCCAGAAAGTGACATGGTGAGAGATGCGCAATCTATTAGAAAGAGGATCCCAACAATGGAAACCTTTGTGCTCGGTTCCGTAGCCAAGGAAACAACGGAGACGCACACATGATTCTAATTTTGTATGTTCATGTGGATGGAGAAGGACAAAACATGCACAACCAAAGATCTTAAGATTAGAGTAATAAGGAGAAGTACCATATAATCGTTCAAACGGAGAAACATTGTAAAGACAGACGAAGGGAGACAATTGATTGTGTAGACAGAAGTAAGAGCGGCCTAACCCCAAAATTTTGCAGGACGGGAAGCAGATAGAAGATGAGCCCAAACAAAATCTAGAATTTGGCGATGTTTGCTTTCCACTCGCCCATTCTATTGAGAGGTACGGGGATAAGACTGCTAAACAAGAGTACCTTGCTGGGTGAGAAAAGAAAGAAGAATGGAGTCCTTATACTCCAATGCGTTATCTGTACGAAGAGTTTTGATTGTATGAGAGAATTGAGTGTAAACCATATTAGTAAGGTCAATATATATTTGAGACAAGGCAAAACGTCGCTTAAGAAAATATATCCAGGTAAATCAATAGTAATCATCAATAAACAGAACAAAATAGCGATATCCAGTGATAGTAGAAGTAGGAACAAGACTCTGGATATCAAAGTGAATTAAATCAAAAGGTTGATCACATATAGAACTGGACTAGGAAAAGGATAATGTAGGATGTTTAGCAAGTTTGCAATTCACACAATCAAAAGGAATGAACTTAGAAACATCACTCAAATTTTTAATAGAAATCAAATGACGGAGTTTGTTAAAAGAAGCATGACCAAGACGAAGATGTCACTAATATATAGTAGAGTCAGTGACAGGAGCAGAAAGAGAATAAACAAGCAGCTGAAGTGATGTAAGCTCAAACAATCTTCCCACTTTACGACCTGAACCAACCGTTTATCCCATTTATGGATCCTGAACTTGACACTTAGTAGAAGAAAAAAAAAAAAACAGTTAGGTCAAGATCACATAATTGTTCGACTGAGACAAACTAAAGGTCAAGTTGGGAACACCATACGTATTAGAAAGGTGTAGTGATGGAGTGGCAATGGGGTTAACACGGGATATGGTAATGCAATTATCGTCAGCAATATAAAGAGGAGGAAGAGATTTGGCAGAAGTGGGTGTAGTCAAGAGAGAAAAATCAGAAGTCATATGGTTACTATAGGGATGAAATCCCTAAGGCACAATTGAAGCCATAACATACAGAACCCAAAACGTATTTCAAAATGCCATTTAAAATCAAAACAATTATTTTTGAATAAAAACTAACATCAAAATAGATTAAGTATGAAATTCTAGAAACAAAACCTACAAAGAGAAGAAACCCTACCTTGCAAACCTTTTGGGAATTATGTGGAATTCTTCTGTACGAAATGGGAATGGACACAACCACTTGGAGTCCTCCCTATTTTTGGAGTGAAATTGATGATTTGAGAATTGTGGGGTTCTCTTTAGACATTGAGAGGATTTTGGGGAAAACACAAAGAATTTTTACTTCAACAAAAAAAAAAAAAAAAAAAAAAAACAAGAGTGATAAAAAAAACTCTTTTTTTTAATACACAAAGAATGAAAGAAAGAATGAGAGAGAGAAGTGAGGCTCCAGTAACTCCCCTATGTGGGGATTTACATTTTTATTTAATTAAAATTAAATAAAACAATTTATTCAGTTTAACTAAATAAATAAAAATTATTAACCATTTAAATCATATTTAAATGGTTTTCTCTCACATAACCTATAGTTTTAATGCACATCTAATGTGTATTAATTTTAATCTATAGTTTAGATTTAATCCATTTAATTAAATTCAAAATTTAATTAAACTAAATTAAATCAAATAATTAATTAATTCTCTCATTTAATTAAAATTAAATTCAATTAATTAATCATCAAATTAAAATTACATATTTAATTTAATTTTCCGTTTGAATCATATTAAAAAACACTTCTCTCATTTAACTTATGGTTTTAATCGCATCCAATGCACATTACTTTTAAGTTTTTAATATGAATCGTATTCATATTAAATTAATATTTGAATTCCTTTAAAATATTTCCTTCTCTCATTTATTAATTTTGAATCATATCCAAAATTAATAATAAAATCTAAAATTAAATTTTATATTAAAATGTATAACATACATTAAAAAATCCCAATTCTGAATTTGGACATTTCAAATTCAATTTAATGACAAATTACCTCAAGTTTTACAAGCTAGGAAGGAGACCTAATGGGCCTGTAGATTAGAAGCACCAACGATGTGAGATTAATTGACTAAACTCATTAACCAAATTAATCAATATTTGTTAACTGTAGGTACACTTCACAAAAGGCCCATAATTGCAATCTTCTCATTACAAATATATTTCTGTGTCTACGGAAATAGACCAATAACAACAAGTTAGCCCTTCACGACTGTTCGTAGCCCCAGCTGGGTTAAACTACCATTTTACCTCTTGGTTACCTCTACATACTTAAGTACCAATGCTCCTCTAATGAACAACCTATTTATGGTCCAACCATTAAATAGAAATCCTTTTCGAGACAATGAGAGGGTAGGGCCCTTTGTTGAAGTCCCAGAGACACAACTTAAGGGAATACTCATCTACTTATCCTAAAGTTCGGAAGGAGTGAAATCTATCTTGTATGATTATATTCCCAGCTACCCACTCGGTCTTATCCCTAAAATGGTAGACATATTGAGTCAGCGAACTTGCCACTCTCATCCATAAAAATCAAAGGAAAACCCCCCGTGAACAGGAGTTCATAATATACTCAGGAGTAAGACTAAGTTGCCTAGATCATCCTATTGAAATAGAAACCTAACTAGTCAACGGAGTTACATCTAGTGGTTACTATTTCGTGGTCCGATCTTGTGCAAACTCATTGCCTAGGATACCTCCACTCGCATGTCTTCTACACGAACATGTTAGATCACTCCATTTGTATCAAATACAAAGTGGGTTGTACCCATAGTGTTACTAGGATAAGGTACCCAATCTTACCCCTATACAATAGACCCTTTAGGTTGTATCTTGAACATTGATCCCTATATGTCTCTACATACAGTTCAAGACTGATAAGACAACCTAGAATATTAGTTTATTAGATTCTAGGGTTAATAAGACAAAATTAAATAAAACATCAATAATACTTATTGAATAAAACATTAATAACTATTTATTAATGACGGTCATTTAATTACATTCACTATCTACAAGCTTTAGAGCATAAAACCCAACAAACTCCCACTTGAACTAAAACTCTAGTTAGTGGGATGTACATTACACTAAACAACGGGGATGTTACAAATACAAAGCAAAATACAATAAACTAGGGCATTTCATACCCATTACACATCTTCCACTTGCCCTAGATTACATTGTACATATCTTGTAGACCTAGATTCTCTAGATGACTCTCGAACACTTTAGTCGAGAAATCGATTGTAAATAGATCAACAATGTTGTGCTCCAAAGCGATCTTTGTGACGATCATATCCACTCGTTGCACAATCTCCCATATCAGGTGATACTTCCTCTCAATGTGCTTTTCTTGTTTGTGGCTATGGGGTCTTTCGAGTTGGCCATAGCCCCACTGTTGTCAAGTATAAGATGATCGAAAAGTTTATGTTTGGAACAACTTCCAAATCACTTAGGAACTTCATTAGCCAAACGGCCTCATTTGCTGCTTCCCAAGTAACTACATACTTAGCCTCCATGGTTGAGTCTGCAATGCATCCTTACTTGATGCTACGCCATACTACAGCTCCCCCGTTCAGGGTGAACACTGATCTTGATGTGGACTTCCTAGAATCCTTGTCAATTTGAAAATTAGAACCCCTGTATCCCGTAAGGATCAAATCCTTAGCTCAAAACACTAGCATATAGTCCCTTGTTCTTCTAAGATACTTGAGAATATTCTTAACCATAGTCCAATGGTCTAACCCTAGATTGGGTTGGTACCTACTGACGATTTCCACTGCATAACAAATGTCAGGCCTAGTGCAGAGCATAACATACATTAAGTTGCCTACAACCGAGGCATAAGGAATATCTCATATTCTCAACTTTTTGAGGTGTCTTAGGACACTATTCCTTTGAAAAATGAACTGCATGCCTAAAAGGCAATAAACCCTTCTTAGAGTTCTGCATTGAATATCAAATCAACATCTTGTCGATATAAGTTGCTTGAGACATAATTAACATTCTGCTCTTACGATCCTTAATTATTTGGATCCCAAGAACATACTGTGGCTTCAAATTGGGTTGCTAGCCACTTTTTAACATCAGTAAGGTTTCCTATATCATTCTCAATGAGTAGAATATCACCCACATAAAGTACTAAGAAAGCTACTTTATCGTTGATGATATTCTTGTAAACACAAGGCTCATAAATACTCTGGTCAAAGCCAAAATATTTGATCGCAGTATTAAACCTAATATTCCAAGATTTGGATGTCTGTTTCAACCCATAAATCGATCGATTCAGTTTGCAAACTTTTTGCTCCTGACCTTAGGCTATGAACCCCTCGGGTTGAGACATAAAGATATTCTCTTCAAGATTGCCATTCAGAAAGGCTATCTTAACATCCGTTTGCCATATTTCGTAGTCATAATATGTGGCAATGGACAAGAGAATTTGTACAGATTTAAGCATAGCAACAGGGGAAAAAGTTTCCTCATAGGCAACCCTTTCCCTTTGGGTATAACCCTTTGACGCGTCTAGCTTTGAATGTCTGTACCTTCCCAGCTACATCTCTCTTTCTCTTGTAGATCCATTTATAGCCTATGGGTTTAACCCTTTCAGGTGGATCTACAAGATCCCATACAGAATTGAAGTATATTGACTCTATTGCAAGGTCCATGGCTTTGACCCATTGGTCCTTGTCTACGTCATTAATTGCTTATCTATAAGACAATGGATCCTTAACACCATCATCTGGTATGACGACCTAAGTTTCAGTTAAACCCAAGTAATGGTTAGGTTGTTCTACAACGCCCCCCCTCCCCTCCCCCCACTGCATTGAGGCACTCTTAATGATTGAGAAGGACGAGACTAACTTGAAGTGCTAGTCCCTTCATTAACTCTTGATGAAGGACCAACATCATCATCAACAACTATTGTTGATACTACAGTAGCTTTATTTAATACTAATTTGTTTCATGGTTTATGATCTCTCATGTGGTCTTCTTCCAAGAATGTAGCGTTTTCGATACAAACACTTTGTTTCCTTGTCGATCGAAGAATAGACCACCTCCTTTTTCCTTAGGGAAACCAACATTTTGGCATAATCTTGAACGAGGTTCCAATTTCTTAGGATTTGTCACTAGCACATGTGTTGGACTGTTGGGGTTGATGCCCTAAAGTCTCGTGTCCCGTAGTTTGTAAATAGTTTGTACGAACACTTGTGATGTATAATATTTGATATTTTACTTTCTTTTTGATTTTGCTCAATTGAATGTTTTATTTTCTTTATCACAAACCAATAAACCTAAAATTCCTGGTTATTTGGATGTAACTTAAGAATGTATGTGGTGACACACAAGTGGATCATGTCTTAAGTGATAACCAAAATGGTCTGTAGTATATGGATATAGGAGAGAAACCTTATCCTGGTAATGCTATAGATGCGGCTCGTTTTGTGGAATGGTCACAAGTGTTGTGACTTGTCACAGATGATTTGATTCTGATCATTCGTGTAGGGACATGCAAGTGGGGGCGTCCTATACAAAGAGTTTGTATAAGATCTGACTACGAAGTGTTAACGTCTCATTATATAACACTATTCATGACAAAGACTTCATTTAACTAGGATGACTATAGGTAACATGACCTCAATCCTGAGTGAGTTGGGAACTCCTGCCATTGAAGACTGTCCTTTGATTTGCATGGGTGCGAGTGGCCAGGTCGTCGACTCAAACCTACCACTTTGGGGATTCGTCTGATTTGGGAGCTAGGAACTCAGCTACACAAGATGGAATTCACTCCTTCCCCGAAGCAAGGGTAAGTAGATAGATAACTCCCTTAAGGGCTAATTCCAGGGCTTGAATGATGTGGCGCCACACACCTTCTCTTGGCCCGAGAGGTGTTCACACATAGTTGGACTATGTTGTATTGTTCATTAGAGGGATCAGTGGTACTTAAGGAGTGAGATGTAACTACAGGGGCAAAACGGTAAATTGGCTTAGCTGTACTTACGAGCATCTGTGAAGGGTCATCGTACTCATGATTGGTTATATCCGATGGACACAAAAATATATTTGTGGTAAGAAGAGTTCAGTTGTTGGTCTTTAGTGGAATGCTTGATAGTTAACGGATGGTGGATCTCATGGCTAAGGAGTTTAGTCAGCTATTCACGTACCGTTGGAGCTTCGAGCCATAGGTCCATAAGGTCCCCTTGGTAGCTTGGATAAAGTTGAGAATCAATTTTTGGGTCAGTTTGAAATGTTCAAATTGACAAGAGGGAGTTCGATTATATATGATATAATTAACTAAATGTATGAGATACATTATTTTGGAGGAAATTGGATATAAATATGATTTATATCAAGTAGAGGAGAAAATACTATAGTAGATATATGATATCAAACTACAAGTTAAGAATATAATATGATTATATTAATTAATTAATTAATTAGGTGATTATGAGATAATTGGCCGAGTAGTTCTCCGGAATCGTGCGAAAGTGGAAAGTTCAAATTCAGTTCTTGTAACTGAAGAATAAAAATGAAAATTGTTTTCATTTTCTAATACATCCGAAAAATCGCTCAAGGTGTGAACCTATACGATCACATAGTGTTGCAAGGCTATATGATAGTGCCCATCTTTCTAAACGATCGCAGACCGCGCACTAAACGATCGCCCACGATTTCTAAATGATCGTTTACTTTTTCTATATGATCGCTTAGCGCACCGAGCAGACCTAAACGACTGCTTACCTTTTGATAGATGATCGTTTAGCTAAACCTACACGATCGTGTACCTTTTTCTAAATGACAAGCACTTGACTATAAGATAGTCTTCTACTATTTTCCACTTGCTTGTTCATACTACACGATCGCTTTTTCCTCCTCCCTTTACCAATTCCATCAAAATCCACCCTTTGGATTCTCACTCCGAGAATACTGAGGGCTTCGAGTTGTGGTGTCGTCCCCGATTACCGTTGGTTCGTGCGCTGCCGATCGTGTAGACGACCATGGTGCTGTTAGGCAACTGTTTTCTGGGTGATAAGAAACGTAGAGGAGTTTGCTTCCGCTGGATTGAGTTTAATTGACGAAAGTCTTCAACTGGTACGTTTACTCAGTCTTTTGTATTTTATTTGTTAAAGCATGCATGTAATTAGTATTACAATGAATATCTATTTGTTAGAATGTATATTTGGCAATTCTGTCACAATGAAATCGAAAAGATCCGCTTCCGCTCATGGATTCTCTTGTTTAAGAGTTCCTTCAATAACCCCAGATTCTGAAGTATCACAAACTAGGTTTATGCCAACTCAATAGATGTTTCAGAAACACTCTTCGAGGGAACGTTGTTCAAGATATGAACTACAACCTCTACTGCATACCCTTCAAAACGAGCTAGGCAATTGAGCATAGCTCATCATAGAACGAATCATGTCTAACAAGGTTCTATTTTTCATTTCTGATACACCGTTTTGCTGAGTTGTACCAGGTGCTTAGAGTTGAGATTGGATTCCATGTTCAATCATATAGTCTTGGAATCTTAAATCCATATACTCTCCACCTCGATCAGATCAAAGTACTTTAATAGTTTTACCTAATAGAGTTTCAACTTCTGCCTTATACTCCTTGAACTTTTCAAGGGCTTCAGACTTATATTTAATTAGGTATAAGTAACACTACCTCGAATAATCATCTATAAAAGAGATGAAATATCTGTACCCTCCTTGAGCTTTTACATCCATTAGACAAGATTCAAAGATCCGAATGTATGAGCTCTAAAGGCTCTTTGGCTCTATAACCTTTTCCACAAAAAGGTCCTTTAGTCATCTTACCCTTAAAACAAGATTCACATGGAGTTAATGAATCGTCTCCTAACTCACTTAGAAGTCCATTCTTTACCAATCTTCTGTTCCTATCGAGATCAATATGACCTAATCTTAAGTGTCAAAGATAAGTATTATTGTTACTTGGAGAAATTCTTTACCTTTTAGTTTGAGTATTAGCAGTTTTAAACATCTTATGATTTAAAAGTGCTTTTTGTTTCAGTTGGTCTTAATATATACAAGTTGTTTTCTAGTTTTGCTGAACAAATATGCACACCATTTTTCGAAATGAATGCTTCATTATATGAAAAATTTATGGAATATAATTGTTCAATTAAACAGGAAATAGATACTAAGTTCCTTTTCATTTTATAAACTATATACAGATTTTCTAAAAATTAAAATCTATTTCCAAAAAAAAAAACCTAGCAACTCCCATTACACGAGCTAAAATGACGTCTCCAATTCCAACCTTGAGCATCATTTCACCCTCAACAAGCTACTCAAAGGAAATAGTTCCCTATAAAGAAAAACAAACATGATCAGCGGCTTCTATCCAAGCATTGTGGTCATTTTATACTAAACATGTTTCTAAAACAAGTAAATCACATTTACCTTCCTTTGGGCAGTTCCGCTTCCAGTGACCTTCCACATTGCAGTGGAAGCACTTGCCTTTTTTGGCCGCCTAGGCCTTTCCATTACTCTTCTCAACATAAGGAGCCTTCCCCTTTCTTCCTTTCTTTTTGTAGACCTTTTTAAGACGAGAGTACAAACTTAGTTCCTAACGATGAACCCTTATGGAACTTTCTAGAATGGGAAACATTTGCCTTTCCTTCTACCGGTCCCTTACCTTTTTATAAGAGATTGGTAGGTGTGTAACTCATTCAGGAGAGTCGTTATGGTGTACTGGTTTTTATTCATAACTGCATTATTGCGGAATTGAAGAAAGCTCTTCGAGAGAGATTCCATAATAAAACACACCTGACTTTGCTCGTCAATGGCTGCCCTGTTCATTTCAGCCATATTGAATTGGACCATTAGATCGAGAACATGTTCTCTAACTGATTGGCCTTCCTTCATATGTGCATTATAAACATATTTGAGGGCCTCACGCTGGATCTGAATGGATGGTTGCCCAAACATACCCTCGAGGGACTGCATGATCTCACGAGCAGTGAGCATGTCCTCATATTTTTTGTTGAGTATGTCAAACAGACTCTCCAAGATATAGACTCGGGCCTTTTCATTGGCCTTTGTCTAGCGGTCATATGCATCCCTAACATTTAAAGGTGCATTATAAGCGGGGAAGACGACACTCCTCAGTTAAGACAAACCGTAGATAATCTATAACTAGAATCGTATTCAAGTTAGATTTCCACATCGCATAATTCTCTCCAGTTTGTTTTTCATTTTTAAGTAGGACGATAATTGAAGAAGACATGCTGAAAAACAAACAAGAAAATGACCGTTTTAGTTATCTTTGCCTTAACCCATCATAAAATATATTCAATCAGTTCAGCAAAAAACAAGAAATCATAGAATCCTAAATAAACTATTGATTTGCAAGGTACTTCAAAGGTTTAGGACAATAGCCACCGGAGGGTGATCAACTATCCCTCCTCTGAATTGAGACTATTTCAGCTAATTACTAATTCTAGAATAACTTTTATTCCTATAGCTCCTAGCTACCGTTAGTTTGGTCAAGAATTCATTAACTCGCTTAATTCATCCGGTAAGTGTGATCTTTTCATTTTCGAATTTCAAAGGTATGCTTCAACAAGCTACCGTTAGGAAAAACAACTGTTGAAAATTAACCTAAGAAATCCTATCCATTTCTAGAGTTTGCGTTGTTTTGAAACCTATGATTAGGCCCTCCGAAGGGATGGTCACTCTAGGATGACACATAGGCAGATCATAAGAATCTCACGATGCAACTTAATGAAGGAGTCCGTAGGATACATTGACATGTTTCCTTCTCCCACATGCTCTGAACATTTCCCCTATTCACCTTGATATTGACCCATGCAAAAACTTTTCGAAGGGAGACCGTGCCTAGGGCGACAGAAGCCGAGCATAGATCTCATGGTGTGAACTCTTAGGGATGTAAGAGCTTAAAAATGATATATCATATATATCATTTTTCTCCCACTAAAATGTTCTAATTATTTTAGGATTTTGTTATACTTAGCTAAATTCCGGGTAAAAAATTTATCTAAGTCTATGTCTATTATAACTCTAATAATAAGATCTTTATACTAAAGTTATAGGTGTATTAAACCATTTAATTTACCTAGTCACATTTTATGCTAATACCACCTTGGTTAATTCAACTTAAGTTCCAATCTAGTTCTCAGTTAGGAGGTATTACATAAACCGCCAACTTAAATACCTTCAGTCTAGGCAGAATTGTATCGGTTGAGTTCCCCTATAACCTTAATCCTATTTTTCCTACTTAGTCAGTTTTAAAACTATTTAAAAAGAAAATAAGTAATTATTCTAATCTAATTATAAATGTGCTCTTAGGTCTAATTAATTTTAAATAATTTAAAATTAATAATATATTTTTCCTAAGATCTTATGTTTTCATGCAACTCTTTGTTATAGCTTAATGGTTGCTAATAATTAATTTTTATAACTACTACAATTTTTAATGATTAGTCCCATAACATGCTCATTATGGTTTTAGTTAATTAACAATCATATTCTAATTTAAAAATTAACCCATATTACATGCATTTCATGTGTCATGCTCAATGCATATTGATTTCCAATTAAATATAACACTCTTATAATATTTTGAAAATCAACCAAGCATATTCATATACATTAATAAATATAACTAATTATATTTTCTAACTAATGTTATGCAACATGCTTCTCCAATTTCATAGGATTTATTTAAGTGACATCCAAAAAGTATTTAAATAACAAATGAACCTACAATTTTTGGCCCCTAAGATAAAATAAAACAATAAATTACACTAATTTAGCTAATTTTGTCCTAAAATTGCTTCTGCCGCTCTAGAATCGGACTAGACCAACCTAAATCGGCCTAAACCAGATCATCAACCTGCAAACCAAGCCAACCCAACCAAACTAGACCACCAACTGAATCGTAGTCAAATCGGACCCGCTTTGCTAATCCTATTGTGTAGAGATGTAGAATGTCAGCAGAATTGTGATTTTTAGCCAAATTGGTCTCGATCTTTATCGACATGAACCCTAATTCTAGACTCAAACTTACGGAGGAACGATTTACAACAATAATACCAAAAAACAAAGGCCTTTACATTGATCATGTCAAAATTTTAAATCTAAGGCCAAATATTATAGAAAACATTTAATTGCAAACCATAACATTTATAAATCCTACCAAACCACTGAAAAAAAAATTTAAATGGCCAAATTGATAATATGATTTGACTATCATACCAATTGTAGGGATGAAGACCCTAAGGCACATCGAAAGCCATAACATATGGAACTCAAAAATGCATTTTAAAATGCCATTTAAAATCAAAATAATTTTTCTAAAAATAAAAACTACAGATCAAAATAGATTAAGCATGCAATTCTAGAAACAAAACCTACCAAAAAAAAAAAAAAACTACCTTTCAAACCTCTTGGAAATTCTGTGAAATTCTTACGAATCGGAAATGGGCACCAGCACTTATAGTCCTTCCTATTTTTGTAGGAAAATTGAGGATTTGAGAATTGTGAAATTCTCTTTAGAAATTGTGAGGATTTTAGGAAAAACAGAGTTGTTGCTTCATTCATCCCACGTCTCTAGTAACTCCCCTACGTTGGGAGTTACATTTTTATTTAATTAAAATTAAATAAAACTAATTATTTAATTTAAACTAAATAAATAAAAACTATTAATCATTTAAATCATATTTAAATGGTTCTCTTTCACATAACCTACAGTTTTAATGCGCATCTAATGTGCATTAATTTTAAGTATAGTTTAGATTTAATCCATTTAATTAAATTCAAAATTTAATTAAACTAAATTAATTAATTAATTAATTAATCATTCAATTAAATATCACATATTTAATTTAATTTTCCATTTGAATCATATTAAAAAACACTTCTCTCATTTAACCTATAGTTTTAATGCGCATCCAATGCACATTATTTTTAACCTATAGTTTCAATATGAATCTTATTTATATTTAATTAATATTTAAACTCCTTTCAAATATTTCGTTATCTCATTTATTAATTTTGAATCGCATCCAAAATTAATTAATAAAGTCTAAAATTAAACTTTATATTAAAATATATCAACATACATTAAAAAAATCTCAATTCTGAATTTGAATATTTCAAATTCAATTTAATGACAAATTACCTCAATACCCTTTACAAGCTAGGAAGAGAACCTAATGGACCTACAGATTAGAAGCTCCAATGATGTGAGATTGATTGGCTAAACTCATTAACCAAATTAATCAATATTCGTTAACTATGGGTACACTTCACTAAAGACCCATAGTTGCACTCTCCTTACTACATATATATTTTGGTCCATGGATATAGACCAATAACAAAAATTTAGTCCTTCACGAATATTCGTAACACCAACTGGGTCAAATTACCGTTTTATCCCTAGGTTACCTTTACATCTTTAAGTACTAGTGCTCCTCTAATGAACATCCTGTTTATGGTCTAACCATTAAACACAAACCCTTATCGAGCCAGTGAGAGGTACCACTTAAGGTAACAATCATCTACTTACCCTGAAGTCGGAATGAGTGAAATCCATCTTGTATGATTATGTTTCTAGTTACCCACATGGTGTTATCCCCAAAATGGTAGCCATATTGAGTTGGAGAATTGACCACTCTCACCCATACAAATCAAAGGACAATCCCTCATGAACAGAAGTTCATAATATACTCAGGAGTAAGACTAAGTTGCCTAGGTTATCCTATTGAAATAGAAACTTAGCTAGTCAACGGAGTTACATCTAGTGGTTCTTATTTTGGGGTTCAGTCTTATGCAAACTCATTGCCTAGGATACCCCCACTTGCATGTCTCCTATACAAACACGTTGGATCACTGCGTTTGTATCAAATACAAAATGAGTTGTATCCATAATATTACCAAGATAAGGTACCCAACCTTACCCCTATACTACAGACCCATTTGGTTGTATCTTGAATATTGATCCCTATATGTCTCTACATACAATTTAAGACTCATAAGACAGCCTAGGATGTTAGTTTATTGGATTTCAGGGTTAATAAGACAAAATTAAATAAAACATCAATAACCCTTATTGAGAATACATTAATAACTATTTATTAATGATGGTCATTTAATTACATTCACTATCTACGAGTTTTAGGGCATAAAACCCAACAAACTCCCACTTGAACTAAAACTTTAGTTAGTGGGAAGTTACACGTAACAATGGAATGTTACAAATATAAAGAAAAATACAATAAACTAGTGCATCTAATACCCATTACATATCTCCCACTTGTCCTAGATTTCACAATGTACATATCTCGTAGACCTGAATTCTCTAGATGACTCTCGAACACTTTAGCCAAGAGAGCCTTCATAAATGGATCAACACTGTTGTGCTACGAAGCGATCTTTGTGACGATGACATCTCCTTGTTGCACAATCTCCCATATTAGGTGATACTTCCTCTCTATATGCTTTCCTCGTTTATGGCTATGAAGTTCTTTCAAGTTGGCCACAACCCCACTATTGTCATAATATAAGGTGATCGACAAGTTCATGTTTGGAACAACTTCCAAATCACTTAGGAACTTCCTTAGCTAAACGGCCTTCTTTGTTGCTTCCCAAGCAACTACATACTCAGCCTCCATGGTTAAGTTTGCAATGCATCATTGCTTGATGCTACGCCTTACTACAACTCCCCGTTCATGGTGAATACTGATCCTAACATGGACTTCCTAAAATCCTTGTTAGTTTGGAAATTAGAGTCCGTGTATCCCATAAGGATCAGAAGACTACCAAAACTACATATACTCAAATAATCTCATCATATTTTAGGCTGTAAAGCCTACAATCACTTTATTTGATGGTATAAAAATAGAAAAATGAACCACTATCTGGTCAAAGCCTCTACTGACACAATTTACACTTGTATGCCATATTTACAGAGTAACATAACTGTGTTTCGGTAAGTTAATAAGTACCAATGCTTACCCTGTGTCTGGCCCTTCATAAATGAGAAAGATCTATTCCAAATGAAGAATAATATAGGAATAGAAAATGACAAAAATAGATTTGAGAATAAATTATCTAAAATACAGGTAATATACAAAATAATCATTGATGTCTTAAAGAGGAAAACAAAATGAATAAAATAGTAAAAAAAAAAAAAGAAATACTTACACCAATCCTTTAATAGTGAATCCAAAGGAAAGTGCATGAGGGAAGGAGTTGCCCACAACAAACAAGGAGAGAGAAGGTAGGGTTTATGTAGAGGGGTTGAGTATAGAAAAGGCCAATTATGGTTTTCTAAATTACATTTAAATAAATACAATAAAAATGAGTTTTATTAGTCTTTTCAAATGGAAACCATGTAGGAAACCACATTAATGAAAGGTTAGATACAACCACTATTTCAACAGACCAGGAGTCAACAATTTGGGCGCGATATATAGCAGCCCTAATGGTAGCTGAATTTAACATCATTTTATTTGATTAGTAATCTATCTAATTCACATTTTATTACTTTTTCTACATTTGAAAACATATTTTACTAGTAGGTCGAGTACAATTACATTTATATGCCACATTTCTAGACTAATATAACTGTGTGTGGGTAAATTAATAGGTACTATGCTTGCCCATTGTCTGGCTCTTCATAAATAAGAAATATAATTTCCAAATGAAGAATAATGTAGGAATAGAAAGTTTCAAAAATAGAATCGAGAACAAATTATCTGAAGAATACATATAATATACAAAAGAATAGTTGAAGATAAATGAAGGCACATACTGTCCTAGAGGAAAAAAAATGAATAAAACGGAAAAAGAAAACTACACAGTGTCACACTCCCTCCCGAATTTTATCCCCCAAACCTGAAAGAAGATAAGAAGATAGCTGGCACCACCCTTGTGATATCAACTGTCCAACCTTTACCAATTCATCAGATAAAAAATACGTGTAATTTTAATTAACTTTTAGTAATAGTTACAAATGTTGATACTAAGCATATTTTCAATCCTAATTAATCCTAATGACTTTCAGGAGTAACCCAATCTGAGTCTCGCTCTATGAGAGAGTGACAGTTCCAGACCTTGAGCGACTTTTCTCATAACGTCTTACTTCCGCTACCTTGGGGGGAGGGGGGAAAATAAAACATTGAAAAATGTGAGCTAAAAACATTTTATAAGAAAATACGTTTGTTCCAGAAATTTAATTTTAGAACCAATTTCACAATCAAGTAATCATGATACATGAGAATGTAACTCTTTCAGTCTGATAACTGGCTACCCCTGGCATGATTATGTATTATCCAGGTATTCCCGTGAATTTTCCATATGAATGGTGAGGAAACAATCCCAGTACCCTGATAGCTCGCCGAGTGTGCACATGTTGACAATATCTTGTTAGACGTGCTTGAGACATGCTAACAATTTTTTAGGATACAGTCCCAGTTTCCAATGCAACTCATGATATGCAAAACAACAAGAACCAAATCAATAAATAAAATCCAGATAATACATTTCCCGATCATGTCAATTTTCAACCTTACATATATATAATAACATATATATAATTCAAACATATGAAAATAGAAAACCACTCATAGTCATCTTGTTAATTTCCTTTACAGTCCTCCTAGAGTAACTCTTGGTCTAGTTTCCTTAAATTTTATTTATTTTCAAAGAAATCCTAAATTAGCTCGAAATTTCTCAATTAAATCAATTTTAGCTTTAAATATATCCTTAAATTGAAATAACCAGCTTACCCCTTTCAAATTACCCAAAAATAGGTCTAACACCTCAAAACATAACTTTTGGGGTTATTTAGGTAGTCTGGTGGGTGTAGGTGGTAGTCGGCGTGCTGAGCGGCAGTCCTCCACAGGCATGGCGTAGGACGCGGGCGTGTGCGCGCGTAGTGCTAAGCAACGTGTGCAACGCGGGCGTGTACTGGGTCGTTCGACCTGTGTGTTGATGGGCGTCCATATCGTCAAGAGGCATGCCTTATGATGGACATGCGCGTGCCTGTTGTGCGCCAGACGTGGGTGTATATGATGGTACCTACCCTGTGCGACTAGCTGGGCCTTTTACCTTCCAACACAAATTCCTCACTTCTCACTACTTCAAATTGAACGGTAGCCTAAGGTCACATACTCCACTCTCTTCTTAACATTTTCACATCAATTTTACCCGAATTGCACAATTGAATTGTGAGAACCATCAGCCCCAAGAAGCTCTATTTATAGAAGCCCAAAATCCCCTAACGCTTGACACCTCGCCAGCCATGCATGTCCAGCCGCCTTCAGCATGCAAATGCCAATGCCTTCCTCTTAACACCTCTTCCTTGCATGTGGCTGAAGTGTCCCCATCTTCTTAAGCCAATACATAGTCTCCCTTTTCATGCCTTGTGGTGCACCCACCTCATCATTGGTTTAACCCAAACTTCACTAGATTTAACCACTTGCCCCGATTTGTTGTCAACCTAGTCTTGTTCCCCAAGTTTACTCAACTCACTACATCATCCCTTGGCCGCATAGTCCTTCTTGGTTGCATCCACCTTGTCAAAGCATAGCCCCAATTGAATGCCTAACACTTCTTTTGGTCGCATAGCTCACCGAATGTTATTTTGACTGCATAACCCATCTTGCATCCACACCTAACCTCAAAACCAACACATAGTCTCCCTTGGCGCATACCCCATTTGGCCAATGCATGCCTTGCGCCCAATGCCCAGTGTCATGGCTTTCCTCCACGCATATCTTGCCTAACCTATGTGAATCAACGCACAAGTCTGCTCGTCTAAGGCCATTCTTTCCACGTGCGTCATGTGTCTTTCTAACCTCAACTAGGACTTGACCAATGCATGGCTCAACGCAAGGTCTTCTTTTCTTCACTTACAATGCACAACAGCCCTCAATGCACATACTGCACCCATTGCCTTGCTTGTGTCATGCGCTTCCTTGCCCAACCTAACCTCGTGGGGCCTTTGGTTGGTGCATTGCGCATGGCAACAATTTGGCTCACACTAAGCCATTCACTAATCTCCATGAATCATGGTTACCACACACTAGGCACCACTCTTCAACACATGGGCACACTTATACTTAGCCAAATTTTGTCTTCTAAACAAAGCTTGGCTACATTTTTAAAAAAAATTTTTGCCCTCAAAAGTCTCATTCTCAACACTTTAGGTTTCTTCCTCCTCTTTTAATCATCCTCAAGCTACTTCTTATACCAAGTCTTCTTTAATCTTATTATTCAAGTTTGACCTAACTTGCTTAAGTAAGACTCAAGGGTTACAATTTACCACACCTTTAAAAAAATTTCATCCTTGAAATTTGTTGAATATTTATGCACACAAACAAACAATAAGTTTTATTTATAAACAAGGATTGTTACAAGATTTGATTCAAAGTCACACTTCTGGAGTTTTGCCCTTAGCTCTTGTAGCATATGGCATTTCTTCGTCTTGGGTAAAGGTATATAATCTTCCCTAAGATCGGTTTTGTTCCCCGGTCTCATTTTTCTTAGTCCCGCTAACACGTCCTCCTCCTGAGCCTGAAAGTTTCATCCCTTGGCTAACAGTTTGTGAAACATTTCTTCCATTGTTGTCTACTAATTGGGGACATTCCCGTTTAAAATGCCCTACCTGACCTCACCTATAACAAGTGTATGCCTCCTTCAGACATCTTCCCCAATGATATTTATTACAGCTTGAGCACCAAGGTCTTTCGTTAGCACTAGCGATAAATTCTTTCATTTTCTCCGGATTGGATTGTCCAAAAGATTTTCCCAAATGGTTTGCTCCTCCAGAGCTTGATCCTGACTTTGGGGTTCCCTTTCGCTTAAATAATCCTTTATTTTCCACCCCAGGAGCAAACTTTTTATTCTCCTCTTTATTTAACTTGTTTACTAATGGAATACCATTTGGCTCTTGTTCATCCGCTGTCATACTTCTCTCAACCCTCATGGCCGCGTCTACTAATTTTGAGAATTCTACCCATATAGCACTCGTCGTCACGGGGGTCCTGATTTCCTTCCTGAATCCTGCTTCGAATCTGTTACAACATTCACTTTCTCCTCAATAATATTCAAGGCATACCTTGAGAGTTCGGTGTATTTAAGCTCATATTCTGCTACAATCACACGACCCTATACAAGCTGGAGAAATTCATTTTGCTTCGTGTTATAAAACGATCAAGGATAAAATTTCTCATAAAAAGCTTCGTGAAACTCTTTCCAAGTGCTTTCACTTCTCTCTATACTCCGATTTTCCACTATTCTCCACCAATCTTCCACTCATTTTTGTAGTAAGAAGGTCGCAAGATTCACCTTTCTATCCTCAGGACATCGCATTACTCTAAGACATTTCTCTAACTAGTTAACCATACTTTGGCGTTAGCGGGGTCTGTGGTTCTTTCAAACACAGTAGCTCCTAACGATCTTAAATGCTCTATACCATACTTTTTCTCAGGGTCGAGTTGTATGGTTCCTAGGCTCTCATGTAGCCTGTGAGCGAATCTATCTAACAATCGCTCTTCCTCTCAAACTCTTTCTTGGGGATGGCTAAATTCCCCTTCACTTTCCTCCCCAGATTTACCGGTATTGGGTTGATCTCAAAGCGAGATTACTTACCACACACTAATTACACAAGATCCTAGTTATTTATTCACATCATTAGTTGTTTGCAACACTAGTCCTATTCACAACTATTTACATTCTTTGTTTTCTTCTCAGAATTTTCTTTTCTTTTTTACATTCTCTTATTCCTAATAGATAGTCTTCCAAAAATTGCCTCCTTAGAAGTCATGCCAGGTTTCTCTTCTTGTCTCCAAGGACAATCTCCCTAATCATGTCCAGGTTGTTGACAAAACAAGCAGAATTTTTGAGAGTCTTCCACACAAATCTCGCATGGAGATTTTCCGTCAAATTCAATTATTATTCTAAGGGGAATGTCAGTTTCAGAATTCTGAACAGAGACTACCAATTGGCTAGAACTTCCGGATGTATGAGCCCTTTTTGTTTCCCTACCAAATGTCGTTTCGGGCATAACTCTTTTGTTTCTCCTGCTTCCTAGTGTAGCTTGTTCTAGTTGGTTTTCTCTCAGAATTTGTTCCTATCTTTTCCTAGTCTTCTCCTGGAAATACACGCAATTCTTCCTAATGTGGCCCTATCGACCACAACCATAACATATACCTGTTCCTAACAAACATGGGCTTTTGTGATTCTTCCAACACTTCGGACGTCCAGATTCCTTACTAAATCCTGGTGTATTTAATCCTGGGTTAATGATTTAGTGTCCCAAATCAATGTCTAAATAAGGGTTATTAATTTCAGTGTTTCCTCTATTTCCTCTAGAGTCAGTGTTGAAGGTAGCAACACTTGTTTTGGATTCTTGCCGGCTCTAGGGTCTGCCACTCGGATACATATTCCTACATTGAAAGTAATTTTAAGTTATATACTATATTTTAGCTAACTATTACCATTGTTTCCAGGGTTTCTTGTAACCCTATTTCCAAAGTCTGTTATGAGCTAGCCAAAGGCTATACTAATTTTTTTTCTCAAGGTTTTTCCAGAACCTTATGCTCTGATACCAACTTGTTATACTCCCTCCTAAGTTTTATCTCCTAAATCAAAAAGAAGATGACAAGACAATTGGCACAACCTTTGTGATATCAACTGTCCAACCTTTATCAATTCATCAGATAACAAATACGTGTAATTTTAATTAACTTTTGGTAATAGTTACAAATGTTCATACTAAACATATTTTCAATCCTACTTATTCCTAATGACTTTCCAGAGTAACCCAATCCGAATCTCGCTCTTTAAGAGAGTGGAAGTTCCAAACCTTGAGTGGCTTTTCCCAGAACGTTCTGCTTCCCGCTACCTGGGGGGAAGGGAAATAAAACATTGGAAAACGTGACCTAAATAGCCTTGTGAGTGGTATATTTTATAAGAAACTATGTTTGTTCCAGAATTCATTTTTGGAACCAATTTCACAATCAAACAATCATAGCACATGAGAATGTAACTCTTCCAGCCTGATAACTGGCTACCCTTAGCATAATCATGTATTATCTAGGTATTCTTGTGAATTTCCAATATGAATGGTGAGGAAACAATCCCAGTACTCTGATAGCCCACCAAATGTGCACATGTTGACAATATCCCATTAGACACGCTTGAGATACACTAACAATTTTCTAGGGTACAGTCCCAGTTTCCAATGCAACTCATGATATGCAAAACAACAAGAACCAAATCAACAAATAAAATCCAGAAAACACATTTCCTGATCATGCCAATTTTCGACCTTCTATATATATAATAACATATATATAATTCAAATATACGTAAATAGAAAACCACCCATAGTCCTCTTGTTAATTTCCTTTATAGCCCTCCTAGAGCAGCCCTTGTCCGGTTTTCTTGAATTCTACTTATTTTCAAAGAAATCCTTAATTAGCTTGCAATTCCTTAATTAAATAAATTTTAGCTTTAAATATATCCTTAAATTAAAATAACTAGCTTACCCCTTCAAATTACCTCAGAGGTCTAACACCCAAAAACACAACTTTTGAGGTTATATAGGTAGTTTGGTGGGCGTGGGTGGCAGTTGGCATGCTAGGCTAGGTATAGCTGGGCGGCAGTCCTCGCATAGGTGTGATGTGACACAGGCACAGGATGTGGGCGTGCGCGCGCAGGGTGATGAGCAACGTGTGCAACGCAGGTGTACGTTGGGTCGCTCGGCCGTGTGTGCTGATGGCCATCCGTTTCATCCAGAGGCACGCCTTATAACGGGCATGTGCGTGTCTGTTGTGCGCCAGGTGTGGGTGTTTGTGATGACGCCTATCCTATGCGACCAGCTAGATCTTCTGCCTTCCAACGCAAATTCCTCACTTCTCACTACTTCAAATTTGAACGGTAGCATAAGGTCACCTATTCCCCCCTCTTCTTAACAATTTCACACCAATTTTACCTAAATTGCACGAGTGAATTGTGAGAACCATTAGCCCCAAGAAGCCCTATTTATAGAAGCCTAAAATCCTCCAACGCTTGACACCTTGCCAACCTTGCATGTCCAGCTGCCTTCAGCATGCAAATGCCAACACCTCCCCCTTGACACCTCTTCCTTTCATGTGGCTGAAGTGTCATCCTCTTAAGCCAACACATAGCCTCCCTTTGCATGCCTTGTGATGCGCCCACCTCATCTTTGGTTCAACCCAAACTTCACTAGATTCAGTCACTTGCCCTAATTTGCTGTCAACCTAGCCTTGTTCCCCAAGTTTACTTAACTCAATGCATCACCTTTTGGCCACATAGCCCTTCTTGGCCTCATCCACCTTGTCAATGCATAGCCTCAATTAAACGCCTAACACCTCTCTTGATCGCATAGCTCACCCAATGTTAACCTCACTTGGAAGCATAGTCTTATCTTGACCGCATAACTCATCTTGCATCCACATCTAACCTCAAGACCAATGCATAGTCTCTCTTGGTGCATACCCCATTCGACTAACGTATGTTGTGTGCCTAATGCCTAGTGTCATGGCCTTCCTCCACGCATACCTTGCCTAGCCTATGCGTATCAATGCACAAGTCTAGTTGCCTAAGGCCATTCTTTCCACGCTCGTCATATGTCTTTCTAACCTCAACTAGGACTTGGCCAACGCATGGCTCAACGCAAGGCCTTCTCTTCCTCACTTACAATGCACGACAATCCTCAATGCAAACATTGCGCCCATCGCCTTGCTAGTGCCACATGCCTCCTTGCCCAACCTAACCTCGTGGGGCCCTTGGTTGGCGCATTGCGCATGGCAACAATTCGGCCCACACTTAACCACTCACTAACCTCCATGAATCATGGTTGCTGCACATTAGGCACTACTCTTCAACGCATGGGCACACTTATACTTAGCCAAATTTTGTCTTCCTTAACAAAGCTTGGCTACATTTTTTAAAAAAAAATTTTGCCCTCGAAAGTCTCATTCTCAACACTTTAGGTTTCTTCCTCCTCTTTTAATCATTCTCAAGCTACCTCTTATACCAAGTCTTCTTTAACCTTATTATTCAAGTTTGACCTAGCTTGCATAAGTAAGACTCGAGAGTTTACATGCAGTCTTGGAATAGCGAGTCTAAAGGAAAGCGTAGGAGGGAAGAAGTTATTCATGACGAACAGGGAGTCGGAGGGAAGAGTTGTCCACCATCGAGGGGTCTTGGTAGGGTTTTTGTGGAGGGTTGAGTATAAAGAGACCCAAATATAATTTTGTGAATTACATTTGAAATTCATTTAGAAATTTTAAAATAAATATAATAAAAATGAGTTTTTATTAGTAGCTTCAAATGGAAAACTCGTAGTAAACCACATTAAATTTGAAATTTTAAAATATGTAAGGTTAGGTGCAACCACTATGTTTCAGCAGCCACAACCGGTGTTGTAGGATCAACAATTTGGGCGTGGTATATCGCAACCCGAATGGTGACTGAATTTAACATCATTTATCTAATTAGTAACCTACCTGAATATTCATAATATCAAATCACATTGTCCCATTTTCAAATTGACTATATAAAATGAATATAATTTAATGATTTAATGTATTCATAATATCAAATCACATTATCCCATTTTCAAATTGACTATATAAATGAATATAATTTAATGATTTACTATCAATTTTCTAGTATTAGCTCAAGACTGAGTGATGACTAAATTTAGGTCGCAAAGCCTACAATCTCTTCATTTGATGGTATAAAAACAAAACAAATGAACTACTATCTAATCAAAGCCTTTATTGACGCAATTGACACACATATTTTGTTTTTTCTTTCTACATTCACAAATAGTTCTTTTACAGGTAGATTGGGTAGAATTACAGTTATATGCCATGTTAGCTACAACCCCTGCTTTTGCTGCCATCGCTAACTAGAGCAACCAAAATGTTGGTGATATATCATAATACTATGTAATCTCAGTGTGTATATTCATTGCACGTTGTAAGATATTCTATATTGCAGCTGGATCTTCAATATTGTTTAGGTACATATCAAGCAATTCATTAGCGAGAGTGTCTTTCAAATTTATTATATCCACTTTTTGTCCTGGAGAGATTACTCTAACTATAAAACTATTTGGACAATTTCATCTTGGTCAATGATTAAATGTAAGCTTTATATTATGTATTTGTCTCGTTACTCACGAAAGCATCCATAAAATGAATCAAGGTCACATTCGCCAATAGTAAGGACATGTTATGTGGGAGATGATTGATGTCCTAAATCTATTGTATTCTCATAGTTTGTAAACCTTTGTAAACAAGTTGTTATTAATAAAATAATTGTTATTTTATATGCATACACTCAATCTAATAAACTAAAATCCTATGTTATTTTATGTAATTTAAACATGTATGTAGAGACATACAGATGGTTCATGTTTAAATGATAACCTAAACGGTCTGTAGTAGATGGATAATGTTGGATACCTTATTTTGGTGACACTACGGATACGACCCGCTTTGTAGTCGTTACAAGTGTTGTAAAATGTTACAAATGATATGATCCTGATCATTCATGTGGAGACATGTGAGCGGAGGTATCCTATACAAAGAGTTTATACAAATAGTCTCTCTTTAAAACACCGTTGTTAGAAGACACTTACATTTCATCAGGATGACCACAGGTGACTTGACCTAAATCCTGAGTGAGTTATGAACTTCTGCCTATAAGAACGGTCTTTTGATTTGCATGGGTGAGAGTGGTTAGTTTCGCCAACTCAATATGCCTACCATTTTAGGGATTCGTCTGATTTGGGAGCTGAGAATGCAGCTATATAAGAAGGATTCTCTACTTCCCTATCGATGGACAAGTAGAGAAATTGTTCCCTTAGGAGCTGTTTGGTTTAAGGTTTTATAGATGCAAGGATGTCTGGGAATAGAATGTTTGGAAATTAAAAATGATTGTGTTTGGTTATGTATGAAATGGGAATAGGATGTCCGGAAATGTGTTATACTTGTTTATGCAATCATAAAGTATAAAATCAATAAAAATTAATTTCAACAATTAATTTTTGTTCGTTAATTTATTTTACCATTAAAATTTAATTAAATTTACCCATTTTCACTCCGGTTTAATATATTTATTATCAATTAAATGTTTTGTATTGCACATCTATATTATCAATTTTTTTTTTAAATATTGGTAATTAATTTAAATATCTGCTTTCTTTCTTTCTTTCTTTCTTTCTTTCTTTTTTTTTCTGTAGCTTTTTTAATTGAAGAGTTAATTAGTTAATTGTCAATATCAATTATAAACCTTATATATATACAAAAGAAGTTGATATAAACTAATTGATTTTAAATCATCAAACAATGTTTTTAGTTTAAAAATATAACCATAATTATAGATTAAAACTAGAAGTACAAGTGTACAAGATTGTTTAATTGAAAAAAATTAACTTATTTTATTCTTAGTTAATTAATTAATATTTTTAAAGACTAATTAATAATTTTAATAAATAATTTATGATGTTAATATCAATTACCAATAAAAAGAGATTTAAGCAAATATAATTATGGTTAATCATATCTTTTTAAAAAAATAAAGATTATGGTCTTTCATATTCATTCATAATAATAGAATAAATTATTATATTAGCATTATTATAATAAAATTAATTTTATATATCAATTATAAATTTAATTTAAACATATTTATAAAAATTAAATAAATTAATCAATATTAACAAAGAACAAAAACAAATAAAATGAAAAGATAAAAAGTAAGAGAGAAAAAAACCATTGGAAATGGAGAAAACCCACCTATTTAGGTGGTTATGAAAAACCTCCACGAATGGAAAGATGAAATGTCTTAGAATAAGATATTATCATTCCCAAGGTTGGAAACTTATACCAAATATAGTGATAAAATATCATTTTCCATTCCCACTTCATATTCCCATGAACCAAACGAGCCATTAAGTGCTGATTTTGGAACTTGAACAATGTGGCATCACACCCTAGGGGTTCAATTATAGTTAGACCATAATTAATTGTTCAAGGATCAGTGGTACTTGAGAAGTTAGAGGTAACTATAGGGGCAAAACACACACTGTTGATTGACTATATCCAATAGACATAGAAATATATCTATAGTGCAAAGAGTTCAACTATCGGTCTTTAGTAGAATGACAGACAGTTAATGAAAGAGTTTAATTAATTAATCAAGTACCATTGGAGTTTCAATCCGATCCATAAGGTTCCCTCATTTGCTCAAATAGGATTAATGAAAATCAAATTGGATTAGTTTGAATTGTTCAAATTAATTAAAGAAAATTAATTAATTATATGAGATATAATTAATATAGTGTATATGATACATTGTAGGTTTGATTTGAATTGTTCAAATTAAATAAGGGGAATTAATTATATAAAATATAATGTAGATAATATATATGATACATTATAAGTTGTAATGAGAGAAATAATTATTTGAATATGATTCAAATATTAGTTATATGAATATGATTCATATAAGATATAATTAATATAATGTATGTGATATATTATAATATAAAGTTTTAATAGGAAAAAGAAATATTTGATATGATTCAAATATTAATTATATGAATATGATTCATGCAAAAACTATAGGTTAAAATTAATATGAATGTGATTCATATTAATTCTGCAGGTTATATGAGAGATTAATAAACTATAGGTTATATTATATGTGATATAATATAAACTATAGGTTATAGGTTATATGTTATATGTGATATGAGATATAGTTTTATTAATATAAAATAAAATTAGTTATTACAAATTTAAAGTTCAAGATATTATTTATTTAACGTCCTCCCCGTTAATCTTCCTCACCCCATTTTTTTTTTACGTGAAGACAATTCATGTTTGACAGAGAACTTCATCATCTTCCTCCTGGGTTTTCTCTCTGGCCAAATTCTCTTACAAAACTTCTTCTCCTTTTCCCCAAAATTAATCAAGGCGAGCACATAACTCTGCTTTGATTCTCATCCTTGAGAATAACGAGGAAGCCCTCATAGTGGTGCCCAAAGGAGTTTCAATTTCATTGGGATCGGGTTGCTGCAATTTCGTGTTGGTGAGATCGGGGAAGGATTAATCTTGCGAAGATCAGAAAGGATTCGTGAAGATAGTGAATTATACAAGTGTAAGTAGCAATTCTCTTCATTTTTTCCTCTTTAGGCATGTTGAATTTTATGGATTTATCCTGTAAAATAATTTTACTTTTTCTTTCCTGCATTTTATGTTCTATATCAACTTGGAATTGATATCGCACGACGTTTACGTACTTTCACTTGGGATTCAATCCCTTCAATCACCCTGTGAAATTACTACTTTAACTCTTTTTCATTCTTCCTTCTTTCTTTTGCACTTTTTTCTTTTTTTTTTTCCTTTTTTTTCCTTTTTTCTTCCTTTTTTCTTCATTTCTTCTTCTTCTTCCTTTTTTCTATGTTTTTTTTCCTCATTCTTCTTCTTTCACTATCGATTGGTTCATCTTCGTCTACGTTCATTTTCATCTTCGCTTCTATAGGTGTTCATCTTTGTCTTCACTTCAGGTTGGTTCTGCGTACTTCTTCTTCGTCTTCTTCTTTTGCTGCAATGGGGAGCGAGAATTAGGGAGCAAAAGCGAGAATCAATGAGCGAGAGCGAGAATCTGAGAGCGCGATGGGAAAGGGGAGCGAGAATCAACAAGTGAGAGCAAAAATCCGGGAGCGTAATGGGGAGCGAGAGCGACCACGAGAAGCGAGGAGCGCGATGAGAAGCGAGAAGTGAGAATCGAGAACGAGAATAACTTCGAGTGATTGACCATCTGAGATCAAATTGGTAATTTCACATAGTAATGACGTAAGCAGAAGGCCATTTCTCATTTATTTTTAAATCTTGGGCCATTTTTCATTTGGGCTTCTCAATTAAAGTCATCCATTTGTCGGACTCATATAATTGATCAATTCAAATTACATAAGCCATTCTTTAATATAATATGTCTAAATTCCTAAATGCTCACTTCAACTCTCAAAATAACCTAAAATATTCAGAAGAAATGACTAAGCAATGCTTTAACTCTCAACAAAAGCTAAAGTGCGTTGATGCCAAATATTTTGACCAAAGAAAAACGCACTTGACCTTCACGTGACATCAATGGTAAATTTATAACCTAAGGAAAGAAATGACCTGCAAAACAAAGAAAAAGGACTCCAATGCCTAAGTCAGTAATAGAATTATAGAATAGAGAAGAAATCTAAAGTTCTTAATTCCCTCATATGGAGCCCTAAGGAGTGTATTTATAGGGGATTTGAGCTCATATTTATCTTAATTCTACTAGGATCAGGATATGAATTTCCTAATCCCTAGTAAGCTAGGATCAAATCTTATGCTATATTTTATTATTTTTTATTATATTATTTTATCTTGAATTTTGGCTTTATTGTGCTGGGCTAAAATCCACTCCTCAACATTAACCCTCTCCTAAGTTTGGTCTTGTGGGTTGACTACCTGCTAGTCGTGTGCATTGATGCAAACTTGGGAGTACTCTTCTTACTTTTATTGCTTCTTTAGTTGTCCCGACTTATTACTATATGTCATACCAGCTTTATCAATTTGGTATAACCATATCGAACTTGGCTCCTTCAAGATCATTCTCGTATATCTGGCCATGCATGGGATATCTATCTAAACCTTCGTATTTTGAAGATTTAATTAGGTTCCTGACGCACATCTATCACAATTAAACAGTGTTAAGCGTAAAAATTTGTGTCTTGCTCGTCCTTTTCTTGAGCATAGATACATGAACTTGGCTTTATGTAAATCAAGGATCATTCATCTCTTATTGTGATACGCCTAATAAGGAGTGTTGATTAGATCATCATTGTATTTAATAAGTTTCCCGATTTTCATACTCTTGCACTTGAGTGGAGTCCACCTGCATATCTTTTGCGATAGGGTTCGACACATGTCTTTAGTCCAACCCAAGTTGATCCCCAGATCTTGGACTTTGAATTTGGTTAGTCGACTGTAAGGTGGCCAACTCCCAGTTTTTCACCAAATATTTTTACTTAGAAAATTATTTGAGTCCTAATTAGGTTCCTCATGACAATTTTCCCTTCATGGAATAACTAAATCTCCAACTCCTAGTTGTTGAAGAATATTCCATAATCTCGAGCATCCAAACTATTTATTATATGATAAGTTGCTTCCAAAAGTTTTTACAATGAATATCCTTTACATATTTGAGTTAACAATAATCTAAGATATATATAGAAAATGACTAGCGTAATATCAAAGTAAAACTTATCTTGTCTTTTTCAATTTTGTAAAGACGTCCAGATTGGTTGAGGCTTCAAAATCTTGCATCCAATCGTAATTACTCAACTTTTTTGCCGTTTCTCTTACTTGAGCTTTTTAAAATAACTCATTGTTACCAAATAGTGCTAATTCCATTGCCTTCCTATCTCAAATCTTTGATTCTTCATGTTTCAAAATCAAAGTTTGGGTTTAAACCACAACTTCTATTTTTCATTATCACCTTCAATTTTCTTTCGAATCTTCTTGCCTTTTCTTGATTTAATTTGAATTTTACCCCAATTCCATACATATTGGAGTGAATTTGTGGAACAAGAAGTTTTTATTTAGAATTTCGTCCATCCTTCAAATTTGGTTTAGGACTTATCTTGGGCTAAAATCACAGCTTCTAATCGAACATTGAATTTTACGGATTGCAAAATTTATCAACCACACCCAAAATTTAAAGTGGTTGAGAAAATTTTATTCTTTTAATTTGAACTCTATGATTCTATTCTCTGTGTTGCATATGTTCTAGATAACAGAAGCTTGCAAAGCATTCAATTTATCCCACTTGTTAGTTTAATCTGAAAGAAAGTCACTCCATCGCTGAAATATTATGAAACTAAGGCCTTGAATGGTCATCAATGAGACTAAGGTTAGTTTTGAAAAATCTATCTTCCTGATCGAAAGGCGAATAGTAGCTACTCTTGCTAAGGATTCTGCCAAGTGGTGGATTTCTGTAGTTGATAGAAGTTATCGTCCTTAGCTTGTCGATATCGCCATTCAAAGCCAACGTTCGCTGCTAATGCTACTGCTGTTATTGTTCGAAGTTTCATCTTTTTGTGGTTGTTTGGAACCATCATCGTTGTCGTTCAAAACTCATCACCGTTGTTGTTTAGATCCATCCGCCGTTACCGCTTGGAGTCATCGTTGTTTGTAGCCATTTGTCACCGCTTGCTTTTACTGTTCCAGATCTACATGTCGTTGTCGTGCACCTTCAGTCGGAACCCTACCATTCGAATCTGCACGCGACCGTTCTCTACAAGAAGCACATTGCTTGCCGCCGCTCGTCGATGTTTGAAAATTGCTGCTGTCGTCGCTCAAAATCGTCCTCCGATCGCCGCTACTACTGTCGTTGTTTTTTAGGCCACCGCCATTCAGTTCCCTACGTTCATCGCTCGAATACGTCGTCCATTGCTTGCCACTATCGTTATTCGAAGTCGCCGCTTGCTATTATCGTTTGGAAACTCTTACTGTTGTCGGTCAGAGTTGCCTGCCGTTGTCGTTCTCCGTTGCTGTTTGTTATCCTCCACTGCTGCCTGCACATCACACGTGAAAGAAGAGGGCGAAAGAGTAAAAGAAAAGGATGAGACTTCAGGACTTTGGCTTTTTGTCACTTTTCCTATTTTGTCTTTTTCTCTTTCCTCTTTTTTTCCCTCTTTTTCACTATCTTTTTTGTTTCTTTTTTAACAAATCAAGCCGCCAATATTCAAAATTCTTTTTTCCTTGCTATTATTCGAATTTTCTCTTCTTGAACTAGAGACATGGAGATAATTCGCCCATTGCATCGTTTGATTTCAGTTGAGAACATCTAATTCATCCATGATTTTCTTTGATTTTGGTCATGACGGTCTAATTCACTTATGACTTCTACCTTTAAAACTTCTTCTTTAAAATGATTGTGGGAATTGAGCCATTGTAGCTTTGATTTTCTTAATTTTGTAAAGATTCTCAATTTTACATTCGTAGATGAGGACCTGCAAAACAAAAAAAAAAAAAAAAAACTCTAATGTCTAAGTCAATAAAAGAATTATAAAATAGAGAATAACTCAGAAATTGGGTGTATTTATAGGGAGTTTGAGGTCATATTTATCCCACTAGACTAGGATAATATCTTATATTATCTTTTATTATATTATTTTATCTTGAATTTTGGCTTTATTCTTCACTCCTCAACGGTGTACAACTGTAACCAATATTTTTAATGTGGTAGTTGTTACTTGTAGCGTGGTCTAATTACATTCTCAACATCAAAGTAGCCTTACATCCAATCACAAGATAACGAGTTTTATTTAATATTATTTTTTGTAGAAAGATAAGTATATTTTCGCTAAGCTGATTATAACAAATACGAGAAGAAAAAACTAGAGGATGATCAACTAAAAAGAACATACAATTAATGATTATAAGAAAGCTGCAAAAACATAAAATTCAGAAAAAACCTCAACACTTAAACACGGAAATTGATGAAAGTAGTTGAAGTGGACTTTGACACTGCCTAAACACAATCAAGTTAATAACATAGTTAAACTCAAGTAGAAGTACATATGCAGTAAAGAGACTTGGCTGCTAATTTTAAAAGTGAATAACCCCTACTAATCGACATGTAGCCAAAAATCAATAAAAGAATCTAACTTGGCGAGTATATACAGAACTTATAACTATTTCACTTCCATCAGAGTTAGAAGAAATATTATTAATTACAATTTCCAAAGTAACATAACTCTAAAATTAAATCTGAACTAAGATGCCTAACCAGAACACAACAATAATCTTTTGGAATTCATCCAAGTTCTCGATACGATTCGAACAATGAATTCAAAAGAATAACAATTTGATTTCATTCGACATCTTCTCATCAATATTATTAAGATAAACTATAATCTTTTGGAATTCATCCAAGTTCTTTACTAAACTTTACTCTAGTTCATTTTATATAAAAAAAAAAACTCTCTTTTTAGATATAATTTATTTGGCAGGGACTTAGTCAAATAAAGACTTTCTAACTTCTTTCATAATAGTAGTAGCCTCATCTACCCTAAGCACTCTAAAAGATATAGAGTTATCGAATAAGTCTCATCCATATCTTTTTCTCAGCTTCTGTAATTATTGGTGGAAGGTCATTTTCGAACGGTGCAGATAACCAAGCCATTTGTCAAATTTACCTCAATAAAAATTAACCTGGATAAAGAATATAACACGCATACCTTCTTTTGGATCGAATGGATCTCTTATACCAAAATCTGAACTAAGAATGTCCAAATAAAACATAACTAAGCCAATAAAATAAATTGAAAGCGATAAAAATAGAATGACCAACTTGAATCGATTTTATTTAGAGCAATCAGAATTACAAATTATAGAATAATCAAGAACAACAATATGTAATTTATCCATAGACTATAGGCCGACCAAAACCTACTGATATTGAGAAAATCAAGTGTTGAATCGAGCCTCTGAAACCAAGACTCACACGTCGAATGTATTAGTCCCTAAAACTGGAATCAATCTACCCGAAAACCTCCACATCGGAAACCCACTCGCCAGACAGCACCTCTGATCAAATTGGAACCCACGCACCGAAGACACCTGCACAAAGCCGTCGAAAAATGACTGAAAATTAGAGCCACATCATGCCAAAAACCCACGCCGAATATGACCGTCAGCACCACCAATCAAAACCGGAAACACACAGCACTTCCGACGACGTCTTCTCTCTCCCTGCAGTAGACTTCTTCTCTCTCTAAATATGGTATACCCTCTTTGTGACTACCCTCTCTTCTTTCTCCATTTATACCTCACGATGAAGCCTTAAAAGTGAAAAAGTCTCACTTTATTTAAAAAATGCCATCAACCCTTAATTACAAGTTTGTCACTGGACTTTTAATGGTACCAATTTCCTAATAAAAGCCCACTTAAATATTGCTTGTTATTTTCTACATGTCTCCCTCATAACAAGAATATTTAAGTGTCAAGTTGATTCTCCAATCTCGCTATCATCCGAATTTAATATTTAGTTTGTCTAACAGGTATTTAAACCTATGAGCTAGAAAAACCTTGGTTAGCATATTTGACAAATTCTCAACGGTATGAATTTTGACTAGTTTAACATTTTTTTGAGCAATGACTTCTCTAATAAAGTGAAATTTGACATTGATATGCTTAGGCCGTTTTTGATGAGATGGATTCAAGATGAATAGCTGTAAGTGCGTAAAATGATGATGATGCGATGATGTGCGATACTACTTCTAGATGTATGCGTTATTAATGAAATGCTTGTAGTATGCTATGCGTTGTCACAAGTTTCCTTGCATTGAAACCAAATATAATTCCACCGCAAGTTTTTCGGAGAGATCCAAGGTCGAACACAGAGATTGCATAGTTAATGCGTTATGTTCTTGATATATGCGACCGAGAGTTTTTCAATTAATAAAAGTTTTGTGTGTACAAGTATTTAAAGTTGCGATAAAGTAAAATCATGCGGTAAAGTAAAGTTGCAATAATAAAATAAAAATGCGATAAAAGTAAACCTAAGCTATTATGATACAAGATACAGGATACTGATGCATGATACCGAGTTTGAGACTGATTGTGAAGATGATACAAAGGGTCGTGTTATGCGGTGGCAAGTCTTTATGTATGAAACAAAAATAGAAAGGGTAATTAATATAAACATTGCAAGTTCATTAATTGTGTTAAAGATATAATTACGGTTTCGCTTCCCCTTGGCGTACACCTCTCGATGATCAACCGTGTTCCCACATCTCTGCGGTGAAATAGGGATGAACGTAACGAACGCAAGGTTGCTTCTATCTCTGGAAGTACTTCTCACTTTAGTTAACGCTTCTTCTAACCTTCTCTCGACAGGCAGAATGACATCTTCACTTCTGCTCTCACAGGTGAAGATGTCGTCTAGCATGCTTTAGCTAAACATATTTATTTCTTTAGCACAAATTAATTTACTTGTTTACTTCATTCTAATTACCAAGAGATTAAGAAAATATCATGGAGAAAGCGATTAATGGAGGAACGGAAATAGACAGAAAGATGGAGATGAAAATGATCATGACATTCAATACTAATATTTAGCATCTGATACATGGTGCGAATGATAGAGATTAAGAAGATGAATACAATTGATGATAAGAGATAGAAACAAATACAGAAGAGTGCCAACGTTTTGACACAGATCTGGATAGTGGATTTGTTTGTCGGCGTATGGAATGAATGGAAGGAAGAGCTTCTCTCTTAGGTTTGCTCGTCCGGTAGGAGTGACCTTGGTACAGAGCTTCACAGCGGGGATTGAAAGGATTTTCCCTGAGACTCACCTCTCGGCCTTGTCTCTTAAATCTTCCCGGATCTTCTCCGATCAGCACTCAGACCAGTCTTTCTCTCAATATACTAATATCAAAATATGCCTGTATCAAGTATATTTTGCAATCGAATTTCAGAGGCTATTTATAGGTTCAGCTTTGACTCTCTGACTTGTGGACCCTACTTTATTGTTATGGCAACTTTGAAAATGGTGAAATGAATATTCCTTCTGTTACGCAATCAATCCCATCAGAAATTCACAACGGTCAGTTGTACATGTGTCTGAATCCTCCGCAATTGCATTGCTCTTTTGCATCTTTGATCGTTTGTTCGCATGCGGTGTTGTTTTTTATTACCGCATGCAGTTGAATTTGCGTTGATCGAAAAGCTCTTGATCGATTGTCGCATGCGCTGTCATTGCGTTGATCGTTTATTCATTCCTGAATGATGGGTGCAATGCGACGTAGATGCGTTAATCTTTTTATCTTGAGCCATGAACGCATATGGTGCCTTGATTCCCTACAAAATAGAATGGAAACATCCTTTTCTACCATCGTAATGGTGTCAGTGGGTGTATTCACGACAATTTATAATTCTTGCATTTCTTAGCCAATTTCCATACAATTGACGCAACTTTCATCTCTTTTAACCGCAATATCTAAATAAAGCAGTATAAATAACTTGTATTTCTACAAGTTATCAATAGCACTCTGACTATCACAATAGACGGTAGGAATAAACTCCTGTGACAACAACTCACCAACTATTCTTTTCAACCACACTTCCTCTTTAACAGCTTCACCTACTGAAATATACTCTGACTCGGTAGTAGACAAAGCAACAACTAACTGTAGAGCAACCTTCCAACTGACCACATTAACATACAAACGAAAAATGTGACCTAATAATGACCTTCTTTTGTCAAGGTCTATAGCATAATCTACATCTGTGAAGCCTTCCAACAGTGCTAATTTATCACAATCCCTGCTAAAACACAGTGATACATTTGCACTACCTTTTAAATACTAAAGCACCCATTTAACTACATTCTAGTGCTCCTTCCCAGGATTTGACATAAACCTATTCATCATACTCATAGCATAACCCAAGTCAAGCCTAGTACAAATCATCAGATACATAATGCTTCCAACAATGTTACAATAGAGAATATTAAATATCTCTAACTTTTCTAGTTCAGTAATAGGACTCTGAGAGGAAGAAAGTCTAAAATGAGATACTAAGGGTGTCGAAATTGCCTTACAATCAGACATATTATACTTTTTAAGCAATTTATGCACATAACTCTCCTGCGAAATGGTTAACAAACCTTTCTCCCTATCTCTTTTCACATTCATGCCTAAGATCTTTTTCAATTCACCTAAATCTTTCATCTCAAACTCACTATTCAATTGTCTCTTGAGTTCACAGGTTTCAGAATAATCCTTAGACACCAAGATCATATCATCTACATACAACAATAGATAAACATACTTACCATTCTAAGATAGCTTCCAATAAACACAACCATTATAAGAGTTCCTGTGAAACCCTTGCTTTAGAATAAATGTTTCAAACCTAATATACCATTGTTTCGAAGATTGCTTCAGTCCGTAGATGGATTTGTGAAGATGACAAACCATGTCATCCTTTCCCTTCACTTCATAACCCTTAGGTTGAGCCATGTAGATCACTTCCTCCAATACTCTACGAAGAAATGTTGTGGTGACGTTCATCTGTTCAATAAACATATCAAAATGAACAACAATAGGTAAAATTAATCGAATGGACGAATGTCTCACCACCGAAGAGAAAATCTCATGAAAGTCAACTCCTTTCTTCTGAATGTAGCCCTTGGCTACCAACCTAGCCTTATACTTAGGCTTACTGTCACATCCTATACCTGGCTTGATTTTATAAATCCACTTTGACTGAATGAGTTTCTGATTAGGAGGCCTTGAAACCAATGACCATGTCTAATTCTTCTGCAACGAGAACAATTCTGCTTTTATAACATCCTTCCATTGTTCCTTGGAATCAGATACAATTGCTTCCTAAAAAATAAGAGGCTCTGCTTCAATACTATCAGCTGCACAAGTAAGAGCATAAGCAACTAAATTAACATAACCATACCTCGTAGGAGCCTGTCTCACCCTTTGAGGCATATCATGTGTAAGTTGATAATTTTGTAGGTTATTGCTATTTGAACTTTCTTCACTGAAAGCTCCCTCATCAATCAAAGTCCTCTGCTGTTGAGGCTATCCATTATCAGATTTAGACTACTGTGAAGATTCTGTTTGTGACACCAGTGGTGCATGATCACTAGATTCTCCTAAACTAACTGATGGTCGTGCTTTAGAATCGATTTTAACCTTTGTCTCAACCTCATCAACTGTCTGCTATTTTTGTTGCTCTATGACACAAAACGGCATCTTGGCTTCATTAAATGTTACATCTCTGTTAATAATACATTTATTTCTGCCCTCTTCCAAGCACCAAGTTTATATCCTTTAACACCTTAAGGATAGCCAATAAACATATATTTTAGTGCCCTCTTGTTCAGCTTCCCTTCCTTAACATGAGCATAAGATGAACATCCAAACACTTTGAGATGATCTAAATTTAGAGCTTTTCCTGTCCATATCTCATGAGGAGTCTTTAAGCCTAAAGCAGAAGATGAACTTCTATTAATTAGATAACAGGCTGTTTGGGCAGCTTCCCCCAAAACTTCAAGGGTAATGAAGCATTTGTCAAAAGATATCTTGTACGCTCTATAATCATTCTGTTAAACCTCTCAGCTAAACCATTAAGTTGTGGAGTAAATATCATAGTAAAATGCCTCGTAATTCCCTCAGATTTGCAAAACTTATCAAATTTATGATTCACAAATTCTAAATCGTTATATGTCCTCAGATACTTTACCTTCCTGCCCGTTTGGTTCTCAACCTGCTTCTTCCATTCAAGTAATTTTCCACAGGTCCCATCCTTCTATTTCAGTGGATATATCCATACCTTCCTTGAAAAATCATCAATAATTGACATGAAGTATCTCGAACTTCCTATAGAAGGTACCTTTGTAGGACCCCACAAATCTAAATAAACATAGTCTAGTATACCTTTTGTTGAATGCTTCCCTTTCCCAAACTTCACTATGGTATACTTTCCCATTATGCAATTTTTACAAAATGGGAGTTCAATGTCTTTAACTCCTCCAAGAAAACCTTGTTCTGAAAGAGCTTGAAGACCTCTTTCACTCATATGAGCTAGTCTTTTGTGCCACATAGACATATCTATCTCTTTGCACAATGCAACAACATCATTACCTGAAATTGCAGTACTCTCCAACACATAAACTCTATTCCTCAAGATCCCCTTCAGCTTAACCAACGAACCCTTGATAACCTTCAGAACTCCCTTCTTAGATTTATAAGAATCACCTGCTCTATCTAATTCACCAAAAGAAATTAGATTTCGTTTGAGTTCTGAAACATACCTTACATTTGTAAGTATTCTGATCATACCATCATGTGTTGCTATTCGAACTAACCCAATTCCTTTTACTTCACAAGTGTTGGGATTGATGTCCTAAATCTATTGTATCCCGTGGTTTGTAGTTTTGTTAACACAAATTATTTATCTAATAAAATCAGAGGTATTTTATTTGACGTTTAGACTGCATTAATTCAATCCAATAAACTAAGATCCAAGATTATTTTATGAAACTTAAACATGTATGTGGCAACATATATGTGGATCATGTTTAAATAATGGTCTAAATGGCCTGTAGTAGATGGATAAGACTGGGTACCTTATCCTAGTGACACTACGAATACAATCCGCTTTGTAGATATTACAATTGTTGTAAAGTGCTACAAATAATCTGATCCTGATCGTTTATATGGAGACTTGCGAGTGGTGGTATTTTATACAAAGATTTTGTATAAGAGCGAACCAAGAAATGAATAGACTCTCTATATAACACTGTTACTAGAAGAGACTTACATTTCACTAAGAGGACCATGATAGCCGACTCAATAAACCTACCATTTTGGAGATTTATCTTATTAGGGAGTTGGGAATACAACTATACAAGATGGAATTCACTCCTTCTCATTCCTTGGGAAAGTAGATAAATTGTTCCCTCAATAGCTGGTTTCGGGTCTTGAACAATGAGACCTTTCACTGGCCCGGGAGGTGTTAGTTTATAGTTGGACTATAAACTATTTGTTCACTAGAGGAATCAGTGGTACTTAAGGAGTTAGATGTAACTGCAGGGGTAAAATGGTATTATAACCCAACTGTAGTTATGAGCATTTGTGAAGGGTCATCGCTCTGTTGATTGGTTATACTCGTGGACACATAAATAAACATACAGTGCGAAAAGTGCAACTATTGGTCTTTACTGGAGTGTCTGATAGTTAATGAATATTTATTAATTGGATTAAAGGAGTTTAATCAATTAGTCTCATATTATTGGAGCTTCTAATCTGTAGGTCCATAAGGTCCCCTCAATAGCTCACTAAAGGAAGTATAAGATGAATGATTTGAATTGTTCAAAACAATTGATGGAATAGCATATGAATGAAATTAATATGATATGGTTAATTATAGATTTGATCTATGATTAAGAAAGAAATATTTGAATAAGATTCAAATAATGAATTTTTTTATGAATCAGAATTGTAAAAAATTAGTTAATTTTGAGAGGTGAAGGCAAATAAACATATGATGTTTATTTAATTAATTAACTATATACATTAAATTAGATTTAATATATAAAGTTATTTATTTGGTTTTCTAATTAATCAAATAAATGTTGTTTGATTAATTGAGCCCTAAGGGAAAATATGGAAATACTTGGAGGAGGGGTAAATTCTTCTTCATACGAATTGTTTATTTTGCCGAAATTAGAAAGAGGATTCATTTTATGAAAACCTAGCCTCTAAATTCTCCCAAAATTCTCTCAACACTTTCTTCTCTCCACCATTCCTCCTCCAAGGGTTAGATACCGCTCTTCTACCCTTGGATTCCAAGAGAATGTCGAGGTCTCTCTTACGGTGGTGTTCATTGTTCGTTGGAGATACGTTGTGGAGAAAAAGGTTGGTATTTTCGTGAAGACAAAGGGATCTACAAAAGTAAGAAAATGTTCTTCTTCCTTTTTCTTCTGTTTAAAAGGCAGGCTAAATGTATAATCATAATTTATCCTCTATTCGGTTATATTCTATTCTGATTTTGTTTCATATAAATCAAAAAATCGAAATGCAAGGCGTTCACACACTTTCTCTTAGGATTCGATCCCTTCAATTGGTATTAGAGCCAATTGGTTTAGTTTTGGAAATAAAATTTGGCTTAGAGGTGGGTTTGATGTTATGCATTTGGAATGTTTGAAAGTCAGTTTGTAATTTAGATGTTTACGGTTTTTGGCACATAGATTTTGCATTTTATTTTGATTAAAATGTAAGGGCTTGGTGTTTTTGTGCATTTAATTTCTTGCTTTAAGTCTGTAAGTTCATGTCAATCAAAAGAGAAATAGTTTTTTAAGAGATCAGGGAGAAATGAAGGCTTTTGGAGATGTCCAGAGCTAGAAAATCGCAAAATTTGAGGTATTCTACATTGTAGCGTAATCGTAGCATTGAACACTACGAAGATGAGGCAGCGTGCAACATTCATAGCATCGCGACGCTGACCCCTCAACATTACAACGCTCCGAGGATTAGACGAGCTTGTGCGACGCGCGCAAGGAGCTGCTAAAGACTGTTGCATTGAGTCTTTTGCCCTAATTTGCTTTGTAACTTAGTTTTATTTAATTAATCAAATTATTTTAAACATTATATTAATTTAATTAATTAATTGGTTTCAAGGGTGCCAAAATTTGGTCCAATTAATTGTTGTTTAACTTAATTATGCATTAGATGTATGATTTAAGTAGTATTGAATGGTGCATAATGTATGCCATTTGGGTTAAAATCCCACTTTTAGGATAAACATGTTCTTGCATCATGTATAAATATAAGTGTTATATTTTGAATGCACAATTAAATTAGTATGCTCATGCATCTTAATATAAATGTTATATTATTTAGATGTATGGTACATTAAGCATGTTCATGCATCATGCAATATTATAATTTTTATAGTGTATGATGGCATAATGGTTGATGATGCATGAACATGCTTAATGTAAAATTCAGAAATTACAGCATGAAAAATTCAAATGAACAAAGAGAGAAACTCTACAAACATTTGAAGATGCGTCTCCACGCCCCGTTCCGCACGACCGCTCGAACAACAGCGACTTTGAATGCTCGATCTACACGGCCGCAACACAGCAACACGAACTCTTCACACTCATCCTCAATGAATGCCTTGACCACAAACTACTTAGCAACAACACGAACGGCCTCCAAAAAACCTCGACGGTGTTGAGTTGAGTATGACACCACCAACAAGGCTACCTTGGTATTCTCGGTGTGAGAATCCAGAGGGTGGGCTCTGTTCGGACTTGGAATGAGGCAGACGAAGGAGGAAACACCGATCGTGTACATGACTGGGCAAGTGAGAGATGGCGAAGACCTATCATATAGGAAGATGCCCAATCGTTTAGATAAAGCTATGCGATCGTTTAGCTCATCGTTTAGCTCGGTCTGTCGCCTACAGACACTACACGATCGTTTACTTTGGGCAAACGATCGTCTAGCAAAACTATGCAATCGTTTAGTAAATACTGCACGATCATTTAGCTCACCATTGCACGATCGTTTAGCTCGTCCAACCATCGTTTAGTAAATTCATATTTACTTGATGACTATGTGAGTTTCTTTTTGCACGAGAGAGAAAACTCAAAAACCTTCTTACGAAAACTTTTCAGTGTTTGTAAATCATCCTAAAATTAGGAAAACCATTTTCCTTGTAAACTCACGGTTACCATGAATCAAATAATCACCCACTCACTTGGTTATTAAAGAAAAAGAATTAATTATCCAATAATTAATATTATTATAAATATAAATGATAACCAACTTATTATACTATATTTATAACTTATAGTTTTAATATTTCATCTCATGAAACATATAAACCATAGTTCTTTTTCTATTCCATGGTACTTAATGTAAATCTCATTTACATCAATCCTCCACTAGATGTATCTCATACATCATACCGATTATTTTATATACCTGTCTCTTATACACATCTAGATGTGTATAAGAGACAGGCTATGGCCACTATGTTCAAGCCCCGGAATCAGCCCTTAAGGGAGCGATCTCTCTACTTATCCCTCCTTCGGGAAAGGAGTGAATTCCATTTTGTGGATTGAGTTTCCAGCTCCCAGATCAGACAAGTCCCCAAAAAGGTAGGCATATTGTAATCTGGCCATTCTCACCCATACTAATCAAAGGACCGCCCTCAAAGGCAGGAGTTCCCAAAACACTCAGGATTAATGTTGTGTCACCTATGGTTGTTTAGGTGAGATGCAAGTCTCTACTATCAATGGCGTTATATACAGAGTCTAATAATCTCATGGTCCAGGTCTTATACAAACTCTTTGTATAGGACACCCTCGCTCACACGTCTCCACATGAATGGTCAGGATCAATCATCTGTAGTAGTTTACAATACTTGCAAACCTCTACAAAGCGGCCCTATCCGTAGTGTCACCAAGATCAGGTATCCCACCTTAATCCTTATACTACAGTCCTATTTAGGTTATCACTTAATGGATGATCCGCTTGTATATCACATATACATGCTTAAGTTCACATAAGATAACAAAGGATCTTTGTTTATTGGATATGAGTAAATGCCATAATTAAATAACACTTATTTTATTCAATTAAACAATGTGTATCTTTACAAAACAACGAGACTCCGGGAGAATTAGGACACCAATCCCAAGACATACTTGGTTTCGTGGTGCCCTGGGCTCACCCTCCTTTAGGAAGATATTTGCTATTGGGATTGATGTCCTAAATCTCGTGGGTCTTGTAGTTTGTAATTGTAATGTACAAACCTTTTATTTATTTAATAAAATATGATATATTTTATTCGATATTTAGTAGCAATACTCCACAAACCAATAAACTAACATTCAAGGTTATCATTTGTAGCTTAAACATGTATGTAGAGATATAAAAGTAGATCATGTTCAAGTGATAACCTAAATGGTCTATAGTAGATAGATAAGGCTGGGTACCTTATTCTGGTGACACTACGAATACGACCCGTTTTGTAGATGTTACAATTGTTGTAAAGTGCTACAAATGATCTGATTCTGATCATTCATGTACAGACATGTGAGCGGAGGTGTTTTATATAAAGGAGTTTGTATAAGACCGGACCACGAAATAACTAGTCTCATTATATAACATTGTTCATAATAGAGACTACATTTCACCAGAATGACCATAGGTGACATGACTTGAATCCTGAGTGAGTTATGAACTCCTGCCTATGAAGGCAGTCCTTTGATTTGTATGCGTGAGAGTGGCTAGATCGCTGATAACAGGTAGAAATGCACGTTATCATAGTGCTAAGTTCTTAGACACTGTTGGATTGCATTGATGAAATATGTTAAATTGCGTCCATTAAGCATAAAATCTATAATATTGTGGTCACATGCATCCAACGCATTAGAATAGTTGATTTTTATATTTTTGTGCAGAATATGCGTTAACACAATGCAAAGATTGCGATCATAGGAATTCATTGGTCAAGCGCAACTTCACCCCAAGGCTTTGTGTTGATCTTGCTCGCAAACATTCGCCCAAGGAGAATCGCCGCAACTTGGTCAGCGCAACATGGTGGGCGCATACGGGTGAAAGGATAATTAAAAGTGATGGGACAGAAAGTTAATGACAGTCGGATCCAAATTAAGTTGACAGCCGATAACGGTCAGGAATTACATTCAGCTTTATTGGTGATAATTATTCAGCACGTCAATCAGGAATTAAAATTGTCCCATCTATACAACCGGGAGAGAGAAACTGCCTTTCCCCATGGAAGCTTTATAAATACCAAGTGAATTCTTCAGAGAAGGGGTTAAGCAGTCGATTAATTCACCACTTTACAAGTTCACGCCTCTGTCCATAGTTTTCATTCATTTTAAGTCGGACGCGAGGAAGAAAGTGTGCCAGTAGATCGTTCCGGTAAGCTTGGGAAAGCACCGGAAGCTTTAAGACAGAGAGAGAGTCGACGCCTGCGAAAGCGGGAACATCTTTAGTTTAGAATAGAGACTCAATGTAAAAAGCCTCAGTCAGCAAGGAATTGGTGCCAGACTCTCTACCTTTACTTTCCGCTGTCATTTTGTATTCAACTTATTTATAAGAATGGAATTTCTTTCTCTATATCTGTTCACTCTCTTTTGTTCACGCATGAGTAGCTAAATTAGTTGAATGGGTTGAGAAGCAATTAGCTAGAATAACGAGGGAATCTTCATTCTTGCGATTGTCTTGTTTATGAATACTTCATTCATCAATTAGAGATACTTGGGAGGGTAGTCTAAGGACAGGATCTAGACTTGGGAAGGTCAGGTCAGAATCTAGGTTTGGAAGAACTAGATTAGAATGCATAAACGAGAGATAGGCGCTTAGAAATGAGCACTATTTGTTATTAACGCATCGCATGCATCTTAGCAATAAGATATGATTGTATGCGGTCACCTTGCTTTCATGCATTTTGCATCAACGCATATGACAAGAGTAGAGACTTAGGGATAAGCTCTATGGACACTTTGTATTCAACACATGCGTCCTAGACTTAGGAGCATTGCATTTACATTGGGAAATGACTTGTTGTGCATGGTTGTAACATGATCGCATAGTTTGACGCATTCCCGAGTAACGCTAGCTAAAGATCTTCTCAACCCATTCATCGCATACTCATTGCATCTATCAACGCAACTATCTTTCTCAAATTCGCCGCCTTTATTTACTTCTTTTTCATCAACGCAACAACACACCTAACACACACTTTATTTATTTACTTGGTTACCACAAAGTTTTCATAAACATTACCAACGCAACTATTTTCACAAGTCCCTGTGTTCGATCCTGGACTTACCAGGAAACTCAGGGGAATTTACACTTGAATTCCGCTAGGGAAACTTGAGTGCACAACGCAACCCATCAGCGCATATCATCGCATCAAGTTTTTTGTGCCGTTGCCGGAGACTTCGGCAAAATAGTTTGTTAACGGTAATTTTTGTGATTTCTTTTCAGAACTCTCAATCTTTGGCGAATTACGACCCGAAGATTGAAAGAAAATTTTAAAGGAGACTACGAGACCGCCAACAGCAACCACAATCCAATAAAGAAGAGATGGCGGAGCAGCCTGGAAATGGAGCACCAAATGATAATAATGTCATGGCGAATCCAATTCTGTTGGCAAATGTTCGTAATAGGTCCATTAGGGACTATGCATTGCCAAACCTCTATAATTTCAATCTGGGAATCATGAGGCCTGCCCTCGATGGAAGTAGATTTGAGATGAAAGCGGTGATGTTGCAGATGATCCAGACTGTAGGTCAATTCGGAGGAAGGCGTGGCGAGGATCCGCACGCCCACCTCCGAAGTTTTATTGAAATCTGCAATACTTTTGTGTTCCCGAACATCTCTACTGAGGAATTTTGACTAACGTTGTTCCCGTTTTCTCTCTGTGATCAAGCTAAGAAATGGGCTTATTCGCTTGAACCAGGAGAGATTACTTCTTGGGAGCAGGTAGTGGAGAAATTCATGAAAAAGCATTTTCCACCTACTGAGAACGCAAGACGAAGAAAGCTTATTACTAATTTTGAACAAGATATGGACGAATCGCTCAGCGATGCTTGGGTGAGGTTTAAAATGTTGGTCCGAAATTTTTCGCATAATGGGCTACCAGACTATCTTCAAATGGAAATTTTCTATCACGATTTGAATCCTACTTCGCAGACCGCTACCAATGCGGCAGCCGCTGGTGATCTGCTTGACAAAACTAACGATGAGGTGAAGAATATCCTGGACCGCATCTTCAAGAACCATGAAGACTGGAGGGAGAGTGACCAGAGATTGAGACTTAAAGATTCTGATGCAAACAACGGTGCTATTGTTTCATTACAAAACCAAATGACCTCAATGATGAATTTGATTCAAGGAATGGCGATCAGCAGCCCAACACCGCAAGATGGGTAAATTAACGCAATAAGTCAAAACGCCGCAAAGTGTACGACTTGCGGTGATGGGCATGCGATGGAAGATTGCCCGCAAAATTCACAGTCTGTATATTTTGTAAAGAATAATCTCTTTTTAAACACCTACAACCCCGAGTGGAGAAACCACCCCAATTTTGCCAGGAAGAATCAACAACAAAATTTTCAATCTGTGGCGCAAAAAGAAGGGCCACCAGGATTCTTCCAACGCAACAACGGTCAACAGAGCAATCAAGCAAGTAGCTCATAATAACCATCGTAGTTCTCTTCTCTGGAGAGCCTATTGAAGCAATATATAGAGAAAAACGAGATAGTGCTTCAAAGTCAGGCTACGTCCATCTGCAACCTCGAATTGCAAATGAGCCAGATTGCGAGTGAGCTGAAAAGTAGACCGCAAGGGGCGTTGCCAAGTTCCTGTCTCTTATACACATCTAGATGTGTATAAGAGACAGACCCAAAGGGATCAGGTAAGAAGCAATGTCAGGTTGTGACATTGCGCAGTGGAAAGACTGTGGAGGGAGAAAAGAAAGACCATAGTAGAACAACTTCCATTGCAACGGAGCCTGAGATTGTGGTAACGCAAGAAGAAGAAAGAGAAAATAAAGCAGTGGAACCTGAGGTTTCATAGACCTCAAAGTCAAATGAAACGAGAACCGTGAAAGTGCAGTTACCACCTTTCCCTCAAAGGCTAAGGAAGAAGAAAAACGAAGAGGTACAGTATCAACGCTTCTTATCTATGTTAAAGCAATTACATGTTAACATTTCTTTCAGTGAAGCGATTGAGGAAATTCCTGCCTATGCCAAGTTTCTGAAGGACATGGTAACTAAGAAGAGAGGTGCTGGAAAATTTGTCAGGTGGCATTAACGCAAAGTTCCAAATCTATTATCCCACTGAAGATGAGCGATCCTGGGAGCTTCACTATTCCTTGCTCCATAAGAGAACTCTATATTGGGGAAGCCCTGTGTGACTTGGGGGCCAACATAAATTTGATGCCACTGTCAATATTTCGACAATTAAATGTGGGGCAACTTGTGCCCACCTCCATGTCTCTCCAATTGGCTGATAGATCTCTGGTTCATTCAGAAGGTAAGGTGAAGGATGTGCTGATCACGATTGATAAATTTATTTTGCCAGTTGACTTCATCATCCTAGATTATGAGGCCGACAAAGATGTACCCATCATTTTGGGGCGACCTTTTCTATCAATGGGTCATGCTCAAATTGATGTGCACAAGGGAGAAATAACTTTAAGCATAAACGAACAAAAGCTCAAATTTAATATAATTCGTGCCATGAGATTCCCGGATGAAGAAGACCTGTAAGATTCCGATGATGACTTGAATTTGATTGAAGAAGAAAAGTCTGATGAAGAGTGTGAAGAAGAGGATGCCAATGCATCTGTAGCTATCTGCAATGTGATCGTAGCAAAAACAAACAAAGAAGAATAAATGATCGCAACGCAAGAAGAAGAGCCAAAAGAAGAAAGAAAAACAATGCAACCTTCCTTCGTGGAACCACCAACACTTGAACTGAAAACCCTACCAACCCATTTGAAGTACGCATTTTTGGGGCAAAATGAGAAGCTATCAGTGATAATTTCCTCTGTGCTCAACGCTGATCAAGAGAATGCGTTGATGAGCATTCTTAAAAAACATGTGCAAGTAATTGGCTGGACGCTCGCTGACATCAGAGGAATTAGCCCCACGTACTGCATGCACCACATTCTTCTTGAGGACGACCACAAAGCAACTATTGAAAATCAATGTAGACTTAACCTTGCGATGAAGGAGGTCATGAAGAAGGAGATTATCAAGTGGCTAGATGTGAGCATTATCTATCCCATTGTAGATAGCACGTGGGTCGACCCCGTGCAATGTATGCCGAAGAAGGGCAGAATGACGGTGGTCGCAAATGAAAACAATGAATTAATACCGCAACGAACCATCACTAGATGGCGCATATGCATGGACTACCACAAGTTGAATGCGGCCACAAAGAAAGATCACTTCCCTCTACCATTCATCGATTAAATGTTAGACTGACTAATAGGGAATGATTTTTACTGCTTCTTGGATGGGTATGCCAGATATAATCAAATCATGATAACTCCTGAAGATCAAGACAAGACCACATTCACCTGCCCATATGGGACATTCGCTTTTCGCCACATGCCGTTTGGCCTCTACAATGCGCCGAACACGTTCTAAAGGTGTATGATGGCGATCTTTTTCAGATTATCTCGAGGACTCAGTGAAAATATTTATGGATGACTTCTCCATATATGGGAACACTTATGAAGTCTGCCTAGCCAATTTGGAGAAAATTCTGAAGCGATGTGAAGAGACGAACCTGGTGCTCAACTAGGAAAAATGTCACTTCATGGTGAAAAAGGGTATAGTGTTGGGACACAAGGTCTCCCGGGAACAGTTGGAGGTGGACAAAGCAAAGATTGAAGCTATTGAAAAACTCCCACCTCTAACCAGCATGAAGGTTGTGTGAAGCTTCTTGGGGCATGCTGGATTCTATAGACGATTTGTCAAGGACTTTTCTAAGATTGCACGACCACTAAGTGCGTTGTTAGAGGCGGACAAAAAATTTGAGTTTGACAACAATTGCCTCAACGCATTCAGAGTATTAAAAAATGCGTTGATTACCGCACCCGTACTAATTGCATCGGATTGGACCATGCCATTTGAAATTATGTGCAACGCAAGCGAGTATGCAATGGGGGCCGCATTAGTGAAAAAGAAGAAAACTATTTTGCACCTAAATTATACCACCACTGAGAAAGAACTTCTGGCTGTGATTTTTGCGTTAGAAAAATTCAGGGCATATCTGCTGGGAACCAAGGTATTCATTCACACTGATCACTCGGCAATCAAATATTTAATGACAAAAAAGGACGCAAAATTGAGGTTGATCAGATGGGTTCTCCTCCTTCAAGAATTTGGTATCGAGATAATTGATCGGAAGAAGACAGATAATCAAGTTGTGGATCACTTGTCCAGACTGAAAAATCCTGAGGTTTGCTGCAATGAATCTAAAGTGAGTGTCGTGTTTCCGGACGAGCAGTTGTTCCACATAGAATAATTTCTCCGTTATGCAGACATCGTTAATTATTTGGTTTGTGAACAATTTCCTGAAGATTATACCTACCATCAACAGAAGAAGCTCAAGCATGAATGCAAACATTATTATTGGGATGAGACGAATTTGTATAGAAGAGGTGCAGACCAAATCATTCGACTATGCGTGCCAAATGCTACTCAACAATGCATATTGTCACAGTGCCACGATTCGCCATATGGAGGGCACTTTGGAGGGCAACGCACTGCAACCAAAGTTTTGCAAAGTGGATTCTTTTAGCCTTCATTATTTAAGGATGCTACTGACTACGCAATGAAATGTGATCGATGTCAACGCACCGACAACATTTCATGGAAGAACGCAATGCCAATGAACACTATCTTGGAGCTGGAATTATTCGACATATGGGGGATTGATTTCATGGGGTCATTCCCTCCTTCGCATGGTAAGCACTATATTTTATTGGCCGTCGATTATGTCTCCAAGTGGGTAGAGGCAATAGCATGGCCACAAGTGATGCGGCGGTAGTCTCCCAGTTCCTCAAAAGAAATATTTTCACGCGTTTTGGCACTCCCCATGTCATCATAAGTGATGAAGGATCACACTTTGTCAATCACAATATCAAGGAGCTGCTGCACAAGTACAATATCCTTCACAAAGTGGCTACCGCATACCATCCGCAAACGAATGGCCAGGCTGAAGTGTCCAATCGGGAAATTAAATTGATACTTGAGAAGGTAGTAAAACCTTCACGAAAAGATTGGGCAATGAAGCTTGATGATGCGTTGTGGGCATACCAGACCGCATTTATGACACCAATAGGTATGTCCGACTATGCGTTGGTATTTGGAAAGGCATGTCATTTGCCTGTTGAGTTGGAGTATAAAGCATTATAGGTGGTCAAGAAGTTGAATTTTGATTTAAAGAAAGTATGGAAAGCGCGCAAAATGCAGGATCAACGCATATGAGAATGCGAAGATTTATAAAGAGCGCACCAAGCGCTGGCATGATAAACGCATATGCGCTAAAAACCTCCAAGTCGGACAAAAGGTCTAACTTTTCAATTCAAGATTGCGGCTCTTCCCGGGAAAATTAAAATTGCGCTGGTCCGGTCCCTTCATCATTAAGGAAATATTTCCACATGGTGTGGTGGAACTGATCATGGAGGATGGTAGTCGAATATTCAAGGTTAATGGACAACGGATCAAGGCATATTGCGGAGGAGATTTCCAGCCAGAAACAGCCTCTGCAAAGTTGAAAACTCCATACTACCCTCTTACATGACCTTTGAACTCTCTTTCCTTCATCACTTTACTTTTATTAAAATTATCTGCATCTTACTCATTCTTATAATTTCCTTCTTTCTCTACAAAAAAAAAAAAAAAAAAAAAAAAAAAAACTTGTTGTTTTGTCTTAAAATCATTTGACCCTCTCTTTGTCTTGTTTACAACAATTAAGGCACAAGATTGCGGGGATATCACCAGAAGAAGCAAATGTGATATCACTCAATCACCGAAATCCACAGAAACAAAGATTGCCGCAAGGATGGATGCATCAATACACTGTGGGTGACAGCACAAAATTTAGGGGTGTACTCTTCCTTATCCTTATTTCAAATTTTGCGCTATCACATTGCATTTCACTTTTCAAAGTTTTATCACCGCCTCCTCCTTGATTACCGCAATCATTTAACAAATAGATAAATTTAGTAGTTTACCGCATTCTGTTTCTTTGCCAAGTATGATTTCAATGATGCAAAATAAGTTTCTATCTCTTTCGTATATCCTAGAGTCAACTTAATCTTAAGATAGTCACCTCATGAAATATTTCTAGAAGTTAGGGGTTTGCTAGCTTTCTTTCAAACTCCCTTTACAACGTATTTTATGACCATCGCATGACTTATTTTAATTCTTTTTGGCAATGAGGACACTGCCACATTTTAAATTTTTGGGTGAGGTATTTATTTTCGATCTTGCTATAAAAAAAATATATTTTTTAAGAATAATAACTCCACTGTCAATGCAATGGGAAACCCATGTTGATAAGAGTTAAGTTGTGAAAGGCACTTACCAGTAGTTGAATGTCAGCATGACACACGTGGGGGCAAGCCAAACGCATAAATCAATGACCGCAACTCCAATGCCAAATCGGTATGAGTTTAGTCTGAGAAAGAGTGCATTGCTTGTAGTTGGATGTCCGCATGACACCCGTGGGGGCAAGCCAAAACGAAGGCAAGGCACTCGGATCAGTGCAAGGTCAGAAAAAAAATAGCAATAAAGAAAATTTTTGTGCAAGGATAAATCATTTGACACCCCGGAGGAAAATTTTCTTTTTGAAATAAATCATGCGATGTTCCAGAATTTAGTAAAGTCCTTTTGAAAGTTAAGCTTGCAATCCTTAAGTCTTAGAAATATTTTAGGAAGAGACTTGAATAAGACTTAAGGAAAATCTGGCATATAGGATTTAAATGAAGTATTCTTGAAAAATCGAGGAAAAGAACTTTGCAGTTGATTTGCTAAAGGAATCTTTAGCTTATGCTTGAGGACAAGCATTATTTAAATTTGGAGATGTGATTAATGGGCAGAAATGCACATTATCATAGTGCTAAGTTCTTAAACAATGTTGGAATGCGAATGCGTTGATGAAATATGTTAAATTGCGTCCATTAAGCATAAAATCTATAATATTGCGATCGCATGCGTCCAACGCATTAGAACAGTTGATCTTTATATTTTTGTGCAGAATATGCGTTAATGCAATGCAAAGATTGCGATCATAGGAATTCATTGGTGGAGTGCAACTTCACCGCAAAGCTTTGCATTGATCTTGCTCGCAAACATTCGCCCAAGAAGAATCACCGCAACTTTGTCAGCGCAACATGGTGGGCGCATCCGGGTGAAAGGATAATTAAGAGCAATGGGACAGAAGCTGATGACAGTCGGATCCAAATTAAGTTGACAGCCGATAACGGTCACAAATTACATTCAGCTTTATTGGAGATTTGGCGCGTTAATCAGGAATTAAAGTTGTCCCATCTATACAACCGGGAGAGAGAAGCCGCCTTTCACCATAGAAACTTTATAAATACCAAGTGCATTCTTCAAAAAAGGGGTTAAGAAGTCGATTAATTCACCACTTTACAAGTTCACACCTCTGTCCATAGTTTTCTTTCATTTTAAGGCGGATGCGAGGAAGAAAGTGTGCCGGTAGATCGTTCCGGTAAGCTTGGTAAAGCATTGGAAGCTCCAAGACAGAGAGAGAGCTAACACCTGCGGAAGCGGGAATATCTTTAATTCAAAATAGAGATTCAGTGTTAAAAAGCCTCGGTCGGCAAGAAATTATGCCAGGCTCTCTACCTTTACTTTCACTGTCATTTTGTATTCAACTTATTTATAAGAATGGAATTTCTTTCTCCATAATTTGTTCACTCTCTGTTGTTCACCATGAGTAGCTAAATTAGTTGAATGGGTTGAGAAGCAATTAGCTAGCATAACGAGGGAATCTTCATTCTTGCGATTGTCTTGTTTGAATACTTCATTCGTCTATTAGAGATACTTGGAGGGTAGTCTAAGGACAGGATCTAGACTTGGGAAGGTCAAGTCAGAATCTAGTTTTGGAAGAAACTAGATTAGAATGCATAAACGAGAGATAGGCGCTTAGGAATGAGCACTATTTGTTATTAACACATCGCATGCATCTTAGCAATAAGATATGATTGTATGCGGTCACCTTGTTTTCATGCATTTTGCATCAACGCATATGACAAGAGTAGAGACTTAGGGATAAGCTTTATGGACACTTGCATTCAACACATGCGTTCTAGACTTAGGAGCATTGCATTTACATTGGGAAATGACTTGCTGTGCATGGTTGTAACATGATCGCATAGTTTTACGCATCCCCGAGTGACGCTAGCTAAAGATCTTCTCAACCCGTCCATCGCATACTCATTGCATCTATCAACGTAACTATCTTTCTCAAATCCGTTGCCTTTATTTACTTCTTTTTCATCAACACAACAACACACCCAACACTTTATTTATTTAATTGGTTACCACAAAGTTTTCATAAACATTACCAACGCAACTATTTTCACAAGTCTCTGTGTTCGACCCTAGACTTACCAGGAAACTCAGGGGAATTTATACTTGAATTCTGCTGGAGAAACTTGAGTGTACAACGCAATCTATCGATGCATATCATCCGTATTTCCATTACGTAAAACATTGCATCAATCGCCGACTTAATAAGTCTACCATTTTGGAGATTCATCTGATTGGAGAGCTAGAAACACAGTTACACAAGATGAAATTCACTCCTTCCCCAACATCTAGGGAAAGTAGATAAATTGCTCCCTCAAGGGCTGATTCCAGGGCTAGAACAATGTGTGGTCACACCCTCTCTTGGCCCAAGAGAGATTTGGTCATAGTTGAACCATGATTTATTGTTCATTAGAGGGATCAGTGGTACTTAAGAAGTTAGATGTAACTACAGGAGTAAAACGGTAATTTTAGCCCAGCTGTACTTACGAGCAATTTATGAAGGGTCATCGCCACTGTTGACTAGTTATATCCAATAAACACAGAAATATATCTGTAGTGCGAAGAGTGCAGCTGTCGGTCTTTTGTGGAGTGGCTAGTAGTTAATGGATGTTGGGTAATTTAATTAAAGAGTTTAATTAATTATCCAAGTACCATTGAAGCTTCAATCTACAGGTCCATAAGGTCCCCTCTGTAGCTTGAAACAGAGATTATTAAGAATTAATTTTGGATTCATTTGAATTGTTTAAATTAATTAAGAGAATTAATAATATAATAATAACAAATTATAATAAATTAATTTAATAATATAAAAAATAACAAATTATTTAATAATAATAATAATAATAATAATAATAATAATAATAGTTATTATTATTATTATTATTATTATTATTATTATTTTATTAAATAATTTGTTATTTTTTATATGATTAAATTAATTTTTTGAAAATTAATTTGGGAGGGAGTTGTAACTCCTTTCCCCTCTTTTCTCTTTGACGGCAATACGTGTACGAAGTGGTTGGTTTTTATTCAAATCATCATATTCTTCATAGAAACTCCCATGTGAAAGCTCTCTGGAATTTTTCCCCAGAAACCTCTCTTCCTCTCTCAAATCTTCTCTTCCATCTTCCAAAATCTCAGAGCCCACACACTTTTGAGAAATTCTCATCCCAAACGAGAATACGGAGGTCTCACTTGTGGTGGTGCTCCTTGGATTTACCGTTCGTTGGATTTGACTGGAGAAAAGGGTTCGTGAAAAGGATCTTTGGCTTCAAGAGTAAGCATTTTTTTTCCTCTTTTTTAATGCATATTGTAGTTTTTTATTTTGATGCATAATTGTATGTTCTGTAATTTCATTGTTTTGTTAAATTTGGGCTGATTCCCGCTTCCACTATGGAACTTCATACTTTCTTCATTTGCATGGATCAATATCAAGGTGAATGAAGAAAGTGTTTATAGTGAGTGGGAGAAAGACGTGTGTCAACACATCCTATGGTCTTCTTCATTGATTTGAAATGTCATTTCCATGCTCGACCTCGTGGTGCCCTGGGAGCATCCTTCTTAGGAAACTGTTTGCATGGGAAAGAGAAGTATCAAACTCAAGCAATGGATAAGATCACTATAATCAATTGTTCCAATCATGTTCTTCCCTAAGGCAGACTGGTTGGGGTAGGGTTATAAGGTTGAAAATGAAGGGTTACACTTACAAGAAACATTAAATTAGTTAATGGTTTCTGGACCAAATCAATGGTAGTAAAAAAATTATAGGAATAAGAGTTATTCTGGTGTAATGTTTGATTGAGAATGACTCAATTGAGTGAATGAGTAATTTTCACCCCGAGATGGCACTTATTTTGCCTCACTAAAGTATCATTGCAAAATAAATAATGTTGGGTTCATTATTAGTGTTGAAAAAGAGAGAAGGAAAGAACACAAGGTTTACATGGAAAACCCTAGATTAGGGAGAAAAAACCATGATAAAGACTGATTTTTTATTATTGATTGATACACAAAGTACAAGAGAATAGGCCAAATAAATAGACAGTGGGAAGCCCTAGGGTACATAAAATTACTAGAATACCCCTAGGGTAACAAGCTATTTTTCGACACTCCCCCTCAAGTTGGGGCGTAAATATCAATGAGGGCCAACTTGCTGACACAATAATCAAAGCTTTGTCTGAGTAACCCTTTTGTGAGCACATCTGTAATTTGCTGATTTGAAGGAACATAAGGAATGCATATACTTCCGTTGTCAAATCTTTTCTTGATGAAGTGTCGGTCAATCTCAACGTGCTTTATTCTGTCATGCTAAACTGGATTATTTGCAATACTTATTGCAGCCTTATTGTCACAAAACAGTTTCATTGGGAGCTCATTACCTTGATGAAGATTTGATAACACCTTCATCAACCAAATTTCTTTACATATCCCTAAACTCATGGCTCGATACTTAGCCTCAACGCTACTTTTGGCCACAACTCCCTGTTTCTTGCTTCTCCAAGTCACTAGATTACCCCAGACAAATGTGCAATACCCAGATGTTGACTTTTTATCAACAATAGACTCTGCCCAATCAGAATCAGTTTAGGCTTCAATGCAACGTTTATCAGATTTCTTAAACATTAAAACCTTACCAGGTGTTCCCTTCAGATATCGTAGGATGCGTTCAACTGCTGTCATAAGTTCCTCATAAGGAGTCTGCATAAACTGACAGACAATACTGAATGCATATAATATATCAGGTCTCATGTGAGATAAGTAACCGCTGATACCTTTCTTTATTGACAGGGACACTATTACCTGTATTACTAAGCTTTGAATTATATTCAACTAGGGTGTCAATAGGTTTGCACCCAGTCATTCATGTTTCCTTTAGAAGATCAATAGTGTATTTCCTTTGGGATACTAAAATCCCATCCTTTGACCAAGCTACTTCTATTCCGAGGAAATATCTTAACTTCCCAAGGTCTTTAATCTCGAATTCTTTGGCCATCTTCACTTTAAGTCTCATAATTTCATCATCATCATCACCAGAAAGCACAATATCGTCAATGTACACAATGAAAACTGCAACCTTCCTTGAAGTTGACTTTTTTGTAAACAGTGTGTGATCTGAGTGCCCTTGGATATATCATTGTCCTTTGACAAAGGTGGTAAATCTGTCAAACCAGGCCCTCGGAGACTATTTCAACCCATATAACGACTTCCTCAGTTGGCAAACTCGATGTTTGAACTGATCGTCAAATCTAAGGGGAGGACTGATGTAGTCTTCCTTCTCAAGTTCTCCATTGAGAAACACATTCTTTACGTCCAATTGATGCAGGGACCAATCTTTGTTCACTGCAACTGATAGTAATACCCTGGTAGTATTGAGCTTAGCTATGGGAGAGAATGTCTCGGAGTAATCCACACCAAAGGTTTGAGTAAATCCTTTGGAAACTAACCTGGCCTTGTATCGATCAATTGCTTTATCAAACTTATACTTTATAGAAAATGAAGGAAATCGAAACTCAAGATTTCCATGAGTAGTAGAACAAGACTATTCCAAATTACAATCATGAATGAACATATATTTATAGTCGACTTCAAAACAGACGGTTATATAATTCATACAGAGAAACTACAGCATGAAAGTCTCAAAAGCACAAAGGGAAAACTATACAAACAATGGCGTAGCGTCTCCACGCTCCGATGCGCACGAATGCTCGAACAATCAGCAATCTCGAACGCCCAATCTACACGACCGCAACACTACACGAACACAAAACGAAAACTTTGCACTCGTTCTCAACGATCTCCTCGGTCACGAAGTCCTCCGCAACAGCGAACGACCTTCACAGCACAGAATGGCCTCTAGAAAACCTCGACAGTGTTGAGTTGATTCTGACACCACCAACAAGGCTACCTTAGTATTCTCGGTGTGAGAATCCAGAGGGTGGGCTCTGTTCAGACTTGGTATGAGGTAGATGAACGAAGGAAACAACGATCGCATACACGACTAGGCAAGTGGGAGAAGGCGGAGACCTATCGCATAGGTCGATGCCCAATCGTTTAAATAAAGCTATGTGATCGTTTAGCCTATCATTTAGCTCAGTCTGTCGCGTACAGATTCTACACGATCGTTTACCTTGCGCCAGCGATCGTCTAGCAAAACTATTCGATCGTTTAGTAAAAACTGCACGATCGTTTAGCTCGAACCTGCACGATCGTTTAACTCGCCTAGCTATCATTTAGCAAATCCGTATTTACTTGACGATTAACGTGAGTTTCTTTTCGCTGAGAGAAAACACAAAACCTTTTCAATCTTTTCTAAAAACCTCCTTTCAAAATAGGAAAACTATCTTCCTTTTAAACTCACGGTTACCATGATCCAATAACCACCCACTACTTTGGTTATTTAAAAGAAAAAGTATTAATTATCCAATAATGAATATTATTATAAATATAAATGATAACCAACTTATCATACTATATAAATGATAACCAACTTATCATACTATATTTATAACCTATAGTATTAATATTTCATCTTATGAAACATATAAACCATAGTTCTTTTTCTATTCCATGTTACTTAATGTAAATCTCATTTATATCAATCCTCCACTAGATGTATCTTATACATCATACCGATTATATCATATATAATCAAAATACCTCTTGTTAATTTGAACATTTTAAATCAACACCAAGAACTGATCCTCAACTGAATCCAAGCTACCAAGGGGACCTCATGGACTTGTAGCTCCGAAGCTCCAACAGTACGTGAATAACTGACTAAATTTTTTAGTCACGGGATCCACTATTTGTTAACTACCAGGCACTCCACTAAAGACCGACAGTTGAACTCTCCTAACTACAGATATATTATGTGTCGATCTTAACCAATCAGCAGTGTGACAACCCTTCACAAATCGCTCGTAAGTACAGCTGGGCTAATAACCGTTATGCCCCTGTAGTTATATCTGTCTCCTTAAGTACCACTGATTCTTCTAATAAACATAAATCATAGTCCTACTATGAATGAGTCTTCTCTTCCAAAGACAAGCTGTGGCCACTATGTTCAAGCCCCAAAATTAGCCCTTAAGAGAGCAATCTCTCTACTTATCCCTGCTTCGGGAAAGAAGTGAATTCCATGTTGTGGATTGAGTTTCCAGTTCCTAGATCAGACAAGTCCCCAAAAAGATAGCAATGTTGAGTTGGCAATCTAGCCACTCTCACCCATACTAATCAAAGGACCTCCCTTAAAGGCAGGAGTTCCCAAAACACTCAGGATTGAGGTCATGTCACCTATGGTCATTTAGGTTAGATGTAATTCTCTAGTATCAACGGCGTTATATACAGAGTCTAGTCATCTCGTGGTTCAGGTGTTATACAAACTCTTTGTATAGGACACCTCCGCTCCATGACTCCATTTGAATGGTCAGGATCTACCATTTGTAGTAGTTTACAACACTTGCAATCTTCTACAAAGCGGGCTGTATCCATAGTATCACCAGGATTAGGTATCCCACCTTATTCCTTATACTACAGACCTATTTAGGTTATCGCTTAAGGCATGATCCACTTGTATATCACATATACATGCTTAAGTTCACACAAGATAACGAAGGAGCTTTATTTATTGGATATGAGTAAATGCCAGAATTAAATAACACTTATTTTATTCATTGAACAATGTGTATCTTTACAAAACAACGAGACTCTGAGAGAATTAGGACACCAGTCCCAACAGTCTCCCACTTGTCCTAATGACTCGGGAGACTAATGTGCAATACAATAAAAAAATGTACAATATACAATAACAAATAAATCATATTTACTGTCTTGTCTCCTCTTTTGGAGAGTAGTGGATGGAGGTCATTTTCCACGAAGTTCGTTTCACACGATTCTTTCCACTGTAAGTAATCAGTCATTTAAAAGCTTGAAACGAAAATACTAACGAGTTGCTGAAAAGAAAAACACATTGACCTATATTAGGTTTTAAGCAAATACCCGTTGTAAAATAAAACAACATCCAATAAGGTTTTAGCAAAACTAACATGAACCCAGTGTGACATTTAATTTCGCAATGACACTTCAAAGGTTTAGGACAAAAGCCAACGAAGAGAGGTCAGTTTTCCCTCCTCTGAATTGAGAAGTTCTCAACTAGTCATTAATACCAAAACAACTTCTGTTCCTATTACGACAAGCCATCATCGATTTGGCCAAGAGATCATAACTTACTTAACAATCTCTTGTAAATGTGACCCTCCATTAAAGCCCTAGAGGTCCATCCCAAAAGGTCAATCCGAAGGGAAAAAAATACCAAAACCTAAAGCGACCCTATCCATTTCTGGAGTTCACCTTGATATTGCACAATTGCACAAAACCTATCCGAAGAGGATGCTTCCAAGACGACACAAGGCGTACAGAATGATCTCACATTGTGAACCAATGACAAAGACCATAGGACGTGTTGACCACACACCTTCACCTACTTACTATAAATACTCTCTCCGTTCACCTTGATATTGACTCATGCAACACCATCCGAAGGGGATGCATCCTGGGCATCTCAAGGCCAAGTATGAATCTCACAGTGTGAACATACAGAGAGAAAAATGAGTGGAATCATAGACATATCTAATACGCCTCATTCTCCCACTGAGTAATTTTATAACCTAGGGTTTAGCTTACTTAGAAAAAACACGACTAAGGATTTTAACTAAGTGACTTTTAGGTTTTCCCAAGAGTAACATTTACCTTGGATATATTAAACAACTTTTGATCATCATCCATTAAACTCTTTAACAGAATCTTTGACCAAATCGTTGCAATGCTTGTTGAAAATCTATCTAATTCACCTTTCCAGGTAGGTTCCCAGGTAGGGGTGTTACGTTTCCGTCAACTTAAGAACCCCAGCCTAGCAAGAACCCGCCTTAGACAAAAGGTCCCTTATAGATAGGTTTACAACAAATTTAATCTTTTATTCAAACCAATTTAATTCTATTAAACCGATTTTAAAAGATTAATCTAGGTTATTAAACTCTTTAAAACCATTTGAACTTAGGTCTATCTCAATCCAATTTTAAAATCCTTTTAAAACTTTTGTTCACCCTAAGTCTGCATGCAACTCTGAATTATTGATTTTAGGTCTAATTTCCTTTATAACACTTATAAACGAAAACAACCACAATGTTAAGCTAACACATGCAAGGCATTCATAACACTTATAAACAACCTACGTGTCATGCTCAATGCATTGTCCATTCATTGCTACTTCTTTTATATAACACTTATACAAAACAGCAATGAAAGAAGAAAAACATGTCATTCACCCTTAGACTATAACAATCATAATAAAAGGAAGATGCATGATAATGCTCACTGCATGCAAAATATAACTCTTATATTTCATGATGCATGCGCATGCTTGCAAGTAATTTCTTCATGCAAGATTATAACATTTATAATACATGATGCATGAATAATTGCACAACCTAAGGTGGGTTTTTAACTCTATGACAAAAACTTTGACATATAAGTACCATACATCACATGTATAAGCAATAAAAGTTGATGAACTGGGTAAAATTGCCTTAAAACACAAAAAGGAAAGCTAACTATTACAAAGACAAGGAGTCTCCAGTTCAGACAGGCAATCGAGTCTTGAACCGTTCAGCAAAGCATCGCTTCTCCAACCATCCATTGTGTACTAAGCACCCTGCGATCGTCTACACGATAAAACAAACCCTTTGCTCTATCGCTTACCAGTGCTCCAGAGTTAAACGATCATTTAACATTTACTATACGATCGTCTAGAAAAATTCAAACGATTGCTTAGCTATTACTACACGATCGTGTACCTTTACTAAGCGATGAAGCCTGAAGTACACGATCGCTTAGTGTGCTCTGCACAACGCCCACCTTCCGCGATCGTCTAAGGGACTACGATGCCGCGAAGCACCATCGCTTAAGCGATCGCTTAGCTAGTGTCTCCGTATCGCATACGCGCGATCGCATAGGTAGTAACTAAGTGATGAAGCTTGCAAACTATGTGATCGTCTAGCGCGTACCTTCTACTAAACGATGAGCATCGCATGCTCCCACTACGATTGTCTACCTCTAGTGCCTACGCGATCGCGCAACCAATGCTACACGATTGAGTAAATGATTTACCCCATCGCTTAGCATTAGCTAAACGATCGATTAGAAAATACTACATGATCGTTTAGAAAAAAAATATCTAAATGATCACTTAGTTAAATTCCAACGATCGTTTACCTGAGGCTACACGATCCGACCAACGCTTGGTCTTCTTCTTCGTTGAGAACTACATCGCCATGCGCTAAAGCTTTATCACGAACGACTCGACAAACTCGAACTTTTCGAATTACAGACTCGATTGCAAAGTTAATTTCGCTAAAAAACATAGGGGCCCTTACAATTAACACTTTGTAATACTGAAAGCTTTAACAAAAAGGCAATCAAACCCCAAACATTCATCATATTCATCCAAAAATGCAGAAAACGGTTAACCACAAATGTAGAAACCCACCATGATTGAAAAATGCGTTCAATTAAGATCTGTAATTTGAAATATCAGAGAACCTGGCTCTGATACCAATTGAAGGAAATCAGAACTCGAGATTTCCATGAGCAGCGGAATAAGACTATTCAAAATTACAATCATAAATGAACATATATTTACGTCGACTTCAAAACAGACGGTTATACAATTCATATAGAGAAATTACAGCATGAAAGTCTCAAAAACACAAAGGAAAAACTGTACAAACAATGGCGTAGCATCTCTACGCTTCGATGTGCACAAATGCTCGAACAATCAGCAACCTCGAATGCCTGATCTACACGACCGCAACACCGCACGAACACAGCATGAACACTTTGTACTCGTCCTTAATGATCTCCTCGGTCACGAATACTCCTCCGCAACCGCAACCTCTAGAAAACCTTGACGGTGTCGAGTTGAGTCTGACAACACCAACAAGGCTACCTTGGTATTCTCAGTGTGAGAATCCAGATGGTGGGCTATGTTCGGACTTGATATGAGGCAGACAAACGGAGGAAACAACGATCGCGTACACGACTGGGCAAGTGGGTGAAGGCGGAGACCTATCGTATAGGTCGATGCCCAATCGTTTAGATAAAGCTATGCGATCGTCTAGCAAAATCTATGTGATCATTTAGCCTATCGTTTAGCTCGGTTTGTCACGTACTAACTCTACACGATCGTTTATCTTGGGCCAATGATCGTCTAGCAAAACTATGCGATCGTTTAGTAAAAACTGCATAATCGTTTAGCTCACACCTGCATGATCGTTTAGCTCGCCCAGCCGTCGTTTAGTAAATTTGTATTTATTTAACGACTAACGTGAGTTTCTTTTCGCCGAGAGAAAACTCAAAACCTTTTCAATCTTTTTAAAAACCTCTTTTGAATAGGAAAACTATTTTCCTTTTAAACTCACAGTTACCATGATCCAATAACCACCCACTACTTTGGTTATTTAAAAGAAAAAGTAGTAATTATCCAATAATGAATATTATTATAAATATGAATGATAACCAACTTATCATACTATATTTATAACCTATAGTTTTAATATTTCATCTCAAGAAATATATAGACCATAGTTCTTTTTCTATTCCATGGTACTTAATGTAAATCTCATTTACATCAATCCTCCACTAGATGTATCTTGTACATCATACCGATTATATCATATATAATCAAAATACCTCTTGTCAATTTAAAGATTTCAAATCAACACCAAGAACTGATCCTCAATTGAATCCAAGCTACCAAGGGGACCTCATGAACCTGTAGCTCCGAAGCTCCAACGATACGTGAATAACTGACTAAACTCTTTAGTCACAGGATCCACCATCCGTTAACTACTAGGCACTCCACTAAAGACCGACAGTTGAACTCTCCTAACTACAGATATATTATGTGTCGATCTTAACCAATCAGCAGTGCGACAACCCTTCACAGATTACTCGTAAGTACAGCTGAGCCAATAACCATTATGCCTCTGTAGTTACATCTGTCTCCTTAAGTACGACTGATCCTTCTAATGAACATAAGTTATAGTCATACTATGAATGAGTCTTCTCTTCCAAAGAAAAGTTGTGGCCACTATGTTCAAGCCCCGAAATTAGCCCTTAAAGGAGCAATCTCTCTACTTATCTCTGCTTTGGGAAAGGAGCGAAATCCTTGTTGTGGATTGAGTTCCTAGCTCCCAGATCAGACAAGTCCCCAAAAAGGTAGGCATGTTGAGTTGAAAATCTGGCCACTCTCACCCATACTAATCAAAGGACCGCCCTTAAAGACAAGAGTTCCCAAAACACTCAGGATTGAGGTCATGTCACCTATGGTTGTTTAAGTGAGATGTAAGTCTCTAGTATCAACGACGTTATATACAGAGTCTAGTCATCTCATGGTCCAGGTCTTATACAAACTCTTTATATAGGACACCCTCGCTCCACATCTCCACATGAATGGTCAGGATCTACCATCTGTAGTAGTTTACAACACTTGCAAACTTCTACAAAGTGGGTTGTATCCGTAGTGTCACCAGGATCAGGTATCCCACCTTAATCCTTAAACTACAGACCTATTTAGGTTATCCCGTAAGGCATGATCCACTTGTATATCACATATACATGCTTAAGCTCACATAAAATAACCAAGGAGCTTTGTTTATTGGATATGAGTAAATGCTAGAATTAAATAACACTTATTTTATTCATTGAACAATATGTGTCTTTACAAAACAACGAGACTCCGGGAGAATTAGGATACCAATCCCAACAGTAAAGACCCATTTGCAACCAACTGTCTTGTGCCCTTTTGGTAGGACCACTTGATCCCACGTTCTATTTTTCTCAAGTGCCCTCATCTCTTACATGACAGCAGGCTTCCACTCAGGAATTTTCATTGCATCCTATATGCTACTTGATACCATCCCTGTATCTAGACTGGTGGTAAAGGCCCTAAACTCAGGTGACAGGTTATTGTATTGTACGTTATGTAACTATGCATATGGTACCTTGTACATGACGAAATATCTTTCCTTAGGGCTATCGGAAGATTGAGGTAAACATCATGCTCTTCCAGACTATCAGATTTCTCACTGTGATCAATAGTCTCCTCTGCCTGGGTTTCACCTTCAGAAGTCCTCTTCAAATCATCATCTCTAGTACCATTCACATTTTCTGGAACTGTTTCCAGATCACTATTCACCATTATCTCTCCATCTGCTATAGTGGTGCTCTCAGCACCTTTTCCTCCTTTTTTCTCACTACAACCGTTAGTCTCAGCACAAGTATCAATATCATTAATTTCAGGAATACACGTACCTGATGCCGGGTCTGACTCATGGATCGGAGCCGAAGATGCAACAGGTGGCATTATTTCCTTCCTGAGATTCTTCCTATAGCATGTTATCCATGGGACTTGATTGGTAGGGAGGAAAGAGCCGACATGTTCGGGAATCGGAGGTGACTCTAAGGGAACTGCATACGTGGACCAGTTAGCCTCTTCACTAGAGTTATCCCTTTTAAGATGGCTAACGGGAAAGAATGACTGATCCTTAAGGAAGGTGATATCCATGGAAAAAAATATTTGCGAGATGATGGGTGGTAACATTTATACCCACACTGATAAAACGGATACCCAACAAAGACACATTTTTTAGTACGGGGGGTGAATTTCATGCGATTTGGACTGTGAGAATGAACAAAGGCAACACCACCAAATACTCGAAGTGGAACACCTGAGACTAAACGAGTAGTTGGGTAAGACTCTTTCAAACAATCTAACGGATTTTTTGAGCACTCGGGAGAGCATTCGATTGATTAAGTGAGATGGCATTCCCCCATAGGTAAGATGGGAGTGATGTAGATAGCATAAAGGAACGGGTAACTTCCACCAAATAACGATTTTTTCTCTCAGCTACCCCATTTTGTGGGGGGTGTACGTGGAGGATCTCATACGATGAGTTCCATGAGCGCGTTCAGATCGCTCCGATCTCACAGTGACCAAAATAGAATAATATACATTCAACACATACAGCTATGTAAATAAATCTAATTATCGGCATGCTAAGAACAAACAAAATCATAAGGGATAGAGTTCCATACCAGTTGAAGACTATCTTCACACTTTGGAACCTCAATGCAACGGAACCCTCTAACAAATCTACCAACCCCCAGGGGGAACGTCGACTGCAATAGCACGATCAACGCAAACATGAACACCGCAACAGGGACGACACCACCACTAATAAGCCCTAGGTATTCTCAAAGTAAAAACCCAAAGGGTAAACATTGGTGAATTTGGTAGAGGACGGAGGAAAAATGAGGCATGTAGGCGATAAGCAAGTGGGAGAGAAAACAACGCTATCGCATACTAGAAGTGCTTATCGCATAGAGGAGCTACACGATTGTGTAGGATTTACTGAACGATCGTTTAGGAAAAGGTGTACGATCGTTTAGTTAAATCGGCACACTATAAGATCGTTTATAAAAGCTATCCGATCGTGTAGGCGAGAATCTGCGATCGTTTAGCGCAAGGAAGACGATCGTTTATGCGGAAAGGCGACTATCGTATAGGCTCTCGAGTGATCGTTTTACAAAATACCAGTGCGCTTTCACAAAATATTTTAGGCGAATTACGGATTATCAATTGCACGATCCAAAATGAAAAAAAATTTCATTTTTGACTCATCGGTTACCATAATCGATGCTGTCCACTAACCCACGTTCGAACGTGGAAAAAGGATTAATTATCATATAATTAATCAATTAATTAATTAATAAATTTAATCATATTATATTTTTATCCTATAGTTTGATATCACATATCTACTATAGTATTTTCTCTGTCTCTTATACACATCTAGATGTGTATAAGAGACAGCATATATACTATAGTATTTTCTCCTCTACTTGATATAAATCATATTTATAACTAATTTCCTCCAAAATAATGTATCTCATACATTTAGCCAATTATATCATATATAATTAACCAGTCTAATTATATCATATATAATCAAACTTCCTCTTGTCAATTTGAACATTTCAAATTAACCCAAATACTGATTCTCGACTTTATCCAAGCTACCCAGGGGACCTAATGGACCTGTGGCTCGAAGATCCAACGATACGTGAATAGCTGACTAAACTCTTTAGCCACGAGATCCACCATCCATTAACTGTCAGGCATTCCACTAAAGACCAACAACTAAACTCTTCTTACAACAGATATATTTCTGTGTCCATCGGATATAACCAATCATGAGTACGATGACCCTTCACAGATGCTCGTAAATACAGCTGGGCCAAATTACCGTTTTGCCCCTGTAGTTACATCTCACTTTTTAAGTACCATTGATTCCTCTAATGAACAATACAACATAGTCCAACTATGTGTGAACACCTCTTGGGCCAAGAGAAAGTGTGTGGCAGTACATCGTTCAAGCCTCGGAATCAGCCTTTAAGGGAGCCATCTATCTACTTACCCCTGCCTTGGGGAAGGAGTGAATTCCATCTTGTGTAGCTGAGTTTCTAGCTCCCAAATCAGACGAATCCCTAAAATGGTAGGTTTGAATTGGCGACCTGGCCACTTGCACCCATACAAATCAAAGGATCGCCCTCAATGGCAGGAGTTCCCAACTCACTTAGGATTGAGGTCATGTTACCTATGGTCATCCTAGCGAAGTGAAGTCTCTGTCATGAATAGTATTATATAACAAGACTTTAACACTTCGTGGTCAGGTCTTATACAAACTCTTTGTATAGGACGCCCCCGCTCGCATGTCTCCAACATGAATGATCAGGATCAGACCATCTGTGACAAGTCACAACACTTGTGACCATTCCACAAAGCGAGTCGCGTCCGTAGCGTTACCAAGATAAGGTTTCCCTCCTTTATCCATATACTACAGACCATTTTGGTTATCACTCAAGACATGATCCACTTGTATGTCACCACATACATGCTTGAGTTACATACAGATAACCAGGGATTTTATGTTTATTGGTTTGTGGTAAAGCAAATAAAACAAGTAAATGAGCAAAATACAAGATGTGAAGTAAATATTATATATTAACAACACAAGCGTTCGTACATACTGTTTACAAGCTACAGGAAACGAGACTTTAGAACATCAACCCCAACAGTATGCACATGAACTTTGTGGATAATCCCTTTAGAGGTAAGGAAGTCCTAGAAGGAGGCATTAAAGAATTCCCGCCCATTGTCACTTCTCAAAATACCAATTCTGGCATTAAATTGGGTTTCCACAGTGGCATAGAATTGTTGGAATACAGACAACACCTCGAACTTATCAGTGAGAAGAAAAACCCAAGTAACTCGAGTATGATCATCTATAAAGGTGACAAACCAGCATTTTCCTATGGAGGTTGTGGTTGTGAGGGACCCCAAACATCACTATGAACTAAGGTGAAGGGTTTGGATGGTTTGTAGGGCTGAGATTGAAAGAAGACACGACTTTGTTTGGCACGAATACAAACATCACAGTTTAAAGAAGATATATTAATATTGTGGAGTAAATGCAGAAACAAGTATTTCATGTATTGAAAATTTGGATGTCCTAAGCGATAATGCCATAACAAAAAATCATTCTCAGAAGTAGAAAAATTTAAAGAAACGAGACTAGTCTTATAATCATTCCTAGAGGAAGCATCATCAGTCAGGAAGTAGAGCCCCGACAGTGCCAATCGTCGTCTCCGAGCTCAGATCCTGAAATAAAACAGAGTCGGGTGAAAAAACTGTCTAACAACTCAGATCTCTTATAATTTTACTGATAGATAATAAATTATATGATATCTTAAGAACATGCAATACATCCCACAATACCAAACCCTCAAACCGAGATGAATTTCCTTTCCCTGCAATTGGTGCAAATGACCCATCTGCAATTCTAATTCGTTTGTTACCAGCACTTGGACAATATGAAAGAAATTGACCAGATGTGCCAGTAAGATGATCTGTCACCCCTGAGTCAACAATCTAGGTTTTTTTTTTTACCATTAATACTAATAAGGCCAAAAGACTAGACAATACCTGACTAGGCGATGGCACTGACTCCAACTATACTTAGGTTAGTCGTACTGTCTGTTGGGGATTGGTGCTGAGGGTTCTCATTCGTTGAGTCATTCACAAGGGCACACCCAGAGGTTGATTTGTCATGTGACTGGCGATGTTTACTGTTCGGGGGTCATTCATGTAGCTTCCAACACTAGTCTTTTATATGCCACGGCTTTTTATAATGCTCACAGACATGAGTGGGCTTCTTGTCGCCGTCAGAGCTGGAGGATTTAGTGGCAAAAGAAGCAGCATCAATAGAAGTAATTACTAGGTTATTTATTGCACTTGATCTATCTTCCTCCAGACGTATTTTTTAGCAAACTTCCATGAGGGAAGGTATAGGGTGTTGCCCCTGAATCCGAATCCAAATGGCATCAAACTTCGAATTTAGTCAGGCAAGGAAGTCATAGACATGATCAGCTTCCTCAATTTTTTCATACTGAGCTCCGTCATGCGCACACTTCTAGACTATTTCCCTACAGAGATACATCTCTTGCCACAAAAGCGACATTTTATTGAAATAGGACGTTATGTCCATAGTTCTCTGCTTGCATTCATGGGCCTGTTTCCGTAACATATAGAGCAGAGGTGCATTCTACCTCTTTGAATGAAGTTGTTGTACAACATCCCAAATATTTTTGGCAGTTGTAGCATAGAGTAACGCACTGCCAATTTGGGGTTCCATGCTATTAATCAGAATAGATCTCAACAACAAGTCTTCCCCCTTCTAGATCCATTCCTGAGTGTCTCCTGGTACAGGCTTAGGTATCTCTTCAGTCAAGTATCCAAATTTGTGACGTTCTTCCAACTTTTCTCCAGTAATAAATCCTACAGAATTTCCCATGGATCCAGACAAAATATTTGTAGTGGGTAAAATAGAGAAAGAATTTACCAGGTTTTTAGAATATATTGGTATGTTGGCAGATAATTATGGTTGAGAGTTCGTCCCAAGAATCGTTCCAAAATATGCAATCTGCTGTTGGAGATGGGAAAAATGTCGATGGAGATCATTCGTAAACCCTCGACCTAGATTTAAGGAACCGAAGCCAACTGCCAGATTGGAAGTCAAACCTGTCGGCCGCTGGGTTAACGAGGATGTTGCTGTGAAGATCTATCTGCCGGCACAATCGGGAAAGAAATAATCGGTTGCTGGATTGTAGATCCGGTCAGCGCAATCGGGAAAGAGACCGGCACAAAAAGATCGATCGAACTCATGAACTCGGAGGGCTGTGTCGTCTGCTCGTAGGATGACTTGACCACTAGAGGCGCCGCAGAATGGGTCGGCTGTCACGTTGGGTTTGTCGTTGGCTATTGCACTACTTGGATCGTCGTGACTTGCTGGATCGGTTCGACTGGAGTCGAGCGGCTGGAACTAGGTTGGCTAGGGTTGAGATCCGACACCGACTGGATGATTTTCAGTAGTGCGGCTTGGAGATACTGTTCCATCGCTTCTCGTATGGCTATGGTGATTTCGGCATTTACGGCCCCACTAGTTCCAATGGAGGTTGTTGGTGGAGACTTTGGTCTATTCTCATGATGATGGCTAAGGTTTCATTGCCATGCTCTGATACCATGTTGAAAAAGAGAGAATGAAAGAATACAAGGTTTACGTGGAAAATCCTAGATCAGGGAGAAAAAAACCACGATAGAGACTGATTTTTTACAATTGATTGATACACAAAGTACAAGAGAATAGGCCGAATAAATAGACAGTGGGAAGCCTTATGGTACATAAAATTACTAGAATACCCCTAGGGTAACAAGCTATCGACAATTAGTTTTTGCTAAACTGATTGGATTAAAATGAAAAATGAATTTTTGCACAAGTGTCTGATATAAGTATTTTTTTTTATATCATCATGTCTAGCTCAATTGTTACTTTACTTGGTGTCAAAAAATTAACTGGAGAAAATTATATAACTTGGAAAAATACAATGAATATAGTTTTGGTAGTGGATGACCTCAAATTCATTCTCATGGAGGAATGTCCTTCAGCCCCTGGGCACAACGCATCACGAGTGTTCGTGATGCCTATGAGAAGTGGACCAAGGCCAATGATAAGGCAAAAGTCTACATTTTGGCATGCTTATCTGAAGTTCTGGCTAAAAAGCATGAGACCATGATCACTGCACACCAAATCATGGAATTATTGCGTTAAATGTTTGGAAAATATTCCTTACAAGCCGTACATGGTGCTCTTAAGTTTATCTTTAGTGTGCGGATGGCTGAAGGATCGTCTATTAGGGAACATGTCCTTAACATGATGGACCATTTTGATACCGCTGAGATGAATGGAAGTCTCATAAATGAGCCCAGTCAGGTGAACTTTATAATGCAATCGCTACCAGACAGCTTTCTGCAATTCCGTAGCAATTGCGTTATGAACAAAATTGACTACAACCTCACCACCCTCCTAAACAAGCTATACATTTTTTAGTATTTAATGAAAGCCAAAATAAATAATAGGAAGGCAAATGTTGCCTTCTCCAACAAGAAAAAATTCATCAGAGGTTCGACTTCTAAAACGAAATTTGTGCCTCCCTCTTCATCTAGTGTGAAGAAGTGGAAAAAGAAGAAGGGTGGAAAGAGGAATAAAGCCACCACTGTTGCTGCACAAAAGGGCAAGAAGGTTAAATTCGCAAAAGGAATCTGTTATCATTGCACCCAAGATGGACATTAGAAAAGAAATTGCCCAAAATATTTGACTGAGAAAAAGAAGAAAAAAGAAGGTAAATATGATTTACTGGTTCTAGAAATGTGTTTGGTGGAAAATGATAACTATACTTAGATACTTGATTCAGAAGCCAGTAACCACGTTTGTACTTTTTTGCAGTAAACTAGTTCCTGGAAATAGTTAGCAGCAAGAGAGATGACTCTACGAGTTGGAACAGGAGAGGTTGTCTCCACGGTTGCAGTTAGAAGTTTGAAGTTGTTTTCTGAATTAAATTTTATGTTGTTAAACAATGTTTACCATGTTCCTAATTTTAAAAGGAACTTGATTTCAGTTTCATAGTTGTTAGAACACTCTTTTAATGTATCTTTTATTGGGGATAAAGCGTTTGTCTCAAAAAATGGTATGAGTTTTTATTCTATAACAAACGAAATAAACTTATATGTACTATGGTCATTAGTATCTAAAATGCTCCACAGTATTGAAATGTTCAACACTGCAATCACTGAAACTAAGAAAAGAAATTTTTCTCCTAAAGATAATGCTCATCTTTGGCATCTAAGACCAAGTCACATTAACCTCAATAGGATTGAGAGGTTGCTTGAGAATGGACTTCTAAACGAGTTAAAAGAAAATTTTTGTATGTGAATTTTGTCTAGAAGAAAAAATGACAAAATGACCTTTTACTTAAAAAGGTTATAGAGCCAAATAACCCTTGGAGCTTATACATTCAGATCTTTGTGGTCCGATGAGTGTAAAAGCTAGAAGAGGGGTTTGAAGATTTTATCACTTTTATGGACGATTATTCAAGGCATGGGCATGTCTACTTTATGCAACATACATCTGACACAGTTGAAAAGTTCAAGGTGTATAAGAATGAAGTTGAAAATTTGTTAGGTAAAAAAATTAAAATACTTTGATCAAATCAAGGTAGAGAGTACATGGATATTGAATTCCAGAATTATATGATAGAACATGGAATCATATCTCAACTCTCAACATTTGGTACACCTCAACGAAATGGTGTATCAGAAAGGAGAAATAGAACCCTGTTGGATATGGTTTGCTCTATGATAAGCTATGTTTCTCTACCTACCTCATTCTAAGGTTATGCAGTGGAGACTGCGGCTTACCTTTTAAACCAGGTTCTATCAAAGAGTGTTATTGGAACATCTTTTTGAATTATGGAGAGGTCGTAAATGTAGTTTACGACATCTTAGGATTTGGGGATGTCCAGCATATGTGCTTGTGGCAAATCCAAAGAAATTGGAACCATGTTCAAGATTATGCCTATTTATAGGTTATTCTAAAGAAACGAGAGGTGGTCTATTTTTCGATCCAAAAGAAAACAAAGTATTTGTATTGACAAATGCTACTTTCTTAGAAGAAAACCACATTAGAGAAAATAAGCCAAAGATCCAAATCATATTAAATGAAATTTCCAAAGAAACTGCTGAAACTTCAACAATAGTTATTGAAGAGGCGAGCACTTCAACAAGAATTGTTGATGTTGGTTCATCTAGTCAAACACATCCTTCTCAAGTGTTGAGAGAGCTCGATGTAGTGGGAGGATTGTAATCCAACCTACTCGCTATTTGGGTTTAATGAAAACTCAAACTGTCATATTAGATGATAAGGTTGAGGATATATCGTCTTACAAGAAGGCAATGGTTGATGTTGACAAAGATGAATTAATTAAAATCATGGATCAAGAAATGGAGTCTATGTACTCCAATTCTATCTGAGAACTTGTAGATCAACCTGATGGAGTTAAACCCATAGGTTGCAACTGGATCTACAAGAGAAAATTGGGCGTAGATGGAAAAGAGCAAACCTTTAAGGAAACATTACTAGCAAAGGGTTATACTCAGGTTGAGGGAGTGAACTATGAAGAAACTTTCTCACATATTGCTATGATTAAGTCTATCCAAATTCTTTTATCTATTGTCACATATTATGACTATGAGATATGGAAAATGGATGTCGAGACTGCCTTTTTGAATGGTAATCTTGATGAAACCATCTAAATGACCCAACTAGAGGGATTCACTAAACAAGGTCAAGAGTAAATTTTTTGCAGACTTAATCGGTCTATTTATGAATTGAAACAAGCATCTCGATCTTGGAATATAAGGTTTGATGTTGCAATCAAATCTTATGGCTTTGATCAAAATGTTGATGAGTCTGATGATTACAAGAAGATCATCAACAGTTCAGTAGCTTTTCTTGTGTTGTATGTAGATGATATCCTACTCATTGGGAATGATGTAGGTTACTTGACTACCATTGAAGAATGACTAGCTGCTCAATTTCAAATGTAAGATTTGGGTGAAGCACAATTTGTTCTAGGGGTCCAAATTATATGGGATCAAAAGAACGAATCACTAGCCTTGTCTCAGGCATCCTATATCGATAAAGTACTTGTCACATATTTGATGCAAAAATTCCAAGAAGGATTTGTTACTTTTTAGGCGTGAAATTATCTTGTCTAAGGAACAGTGTCCTAAGCACCTCAAGAGGTTGATGAGATGAGATAGATTCCCTATGCATCTGCAACACGTAGCCTTATGTATACCATGTTGTGTACTAGACCCGACATCTGCCATGCAATAGAAGTAGTCATTAAATATCAATCCAATCCAGGATTTTTCCACTAGACAACAGTTAAAGCTATTCTTAAATATCTTAGGAGAATGAGAAATTATATGCTTGTGTATGGTACTAAGGATTTAATCCTTACAGAATATACTGACTCTAGTTTTTAGATTGATGAGGATTCAAGAAAATTCACATCAGGATCAATGTTCACTCTAAATGGAGGAGCTATAGTATGGTGCAACATTAAGTAATGTTGTATTGCTGATTCCACCATGGAGGTTGAGCATATAAGCCTGTGAAGCTGTTAAAGAAGCCATGTGGCTCAGAAAATTTATCACAAATTTGGAAGTTGTTCCAAATATATCCTTGCCCATCACACTTTATTGTGATAATAGTAGTGTTGTGGCAAACTCCAAGGAGCCTCATAGCCACAAATGTGAAAAGCATATAGAGAGCAAGTATCATTTTATTAGAGAGACTAAGCAACTAGGAGATGTGATCGTCACAATGATTGCCTCAAAGCACAATATTGCTGATCCATTTATAAATGCTCTCACGGCTAAAGTTTTTTAAGGCCATCTGGAGGGTCTAGGTCTACGAGATATGAGTCGTCAAGCTAGGTCAAATTGGAGATTTTATTGGTTATATTGTATGCCCTAGTTTATTGTATTGTATATTGATACTTTACTTTACATTGTATATTTATACTTTAGTTTCCTACTCGTCTTTTATTGTATTTTGATACATTCCACTAGCTCTAGACAAGTGGAAGATTGTTGGCATTGATGTCCTAACTCTAATGTATCTCATAGTTTGTAGTTTTGTTAACACAAATTATTTATCAAATAAAATTAGAGGTATTTTACTTAACATTTAGACAGCATTAATTCAATCCAATAAACTAAGATCTAAGGTTATTTTATGAGACTTAAACATGTATGAGGAGAAATATAGATGGATCATGTTTAAATAATAACTTAAATGGTCTGTAGCAAATGGATAAGATTGGATACCTTATCCTAGTGACACTATGAATACGACCCGCTTTGTAGATATTATAATTATTGTAAAGTACTACAAATGATCTAATCCTGATCGTTCATGTGGAGATATACGGGCGGGGGTATTCTATACAAAGATTTTGTATAAGATCGAACAACGAAATGAATAGACTCTCTATATAACACCGTTACGAGAAAAGACTTACATTTCACTAGGATAACCATAGGAGACTTGACCTTAATCCTAAGTGAGTTATGAACTCCAATTTATGACAGTAGTCATTTTATCTGTATGGATGAGAGTGCTACGACTCAATAAGCCTACCATTTTGAGGATTTGTCTGATTAGGGAGCTAGGAGCGCAGTTACACAAGATGGAATTCACTCATTCTCAATCCTTGGGAAAGTAGATAAATTGCTCCCTTAATAGCTAACTCTAGGTCTTGAATAATAAGACCTCAACCTCTCATTAGCTCAAAAGGTGTTAGTTTATAGTTGAACTATAAACTATTTGTTCATTAAAGGAATTAATGGTACTTAAGAAGTTAGATGTAACTGAAAGGGTAAAATGGTATTTTGACCTAGTTGTAGTTATGAGCATTTGTGAAAGATCATCGCTCTATTGATTGGTTATATCTGTGGACACAGAAATATATCTACAGTGCGAATAGTGCAACAATTGATCTTTAATGGAGTGCCCAATAGTTAATGAATATTGATTAATTGGGTTAATAAGTTGAATCAATTAATTTCATATCATTGGAGCTTTTAATCTGTAGGTCCATAAGGTCCCCTCGATAGCTCACTAAAGGAAATACAAGAAGAATGATTTGAATTGTTCAAATCAATTGATGGAGTAACATATTAATGAGATTAACATGATATGGTTAATTATATATTTGATCTATAATTAAGAGAAAAATATTTGAATAGGATTGAAATAATGAATTTTTTATGAAATAAATTCATAAAGAATTAGTTAATTTTGGAGGCAAATAAACATATAATGTTTATTTAATTAATTAACTATATACATTAAATTAGATTTAATATATATAGTTATTTATTACACTTGCTAATTAATCAAATAAATGTTATTTGATTAATTGAGCTCTAAGGAAAAATATGGAAATACTTGGAGAAGGGGTAAACTCTTCTCTATATAAATTTTTTCTTTTGCCCAAATTAGAAAGATGATTCATTTTGTGAAAACCTAGCCTCCAAATCTTCAAAAAATTCTCTCAACACTTTCTCCTCTCCACCATTCCTCCTCTAAGGGTTAGAGACCATTCTTCTACCTTTGGATTTCAAGAGAATATTGGGATCTCTCTTACTGTGGTGTTTATTATTCGTTAGAGATACGTTGTGGAGAAAAAGGTTGAGATTTTCGTAAAGACAAAGAGATCTATAAAGGTAAGAAAATGTTATTTTTCCCTTTTCTTCTTATTAAAAGGAATATGGAATGTATAACTATGATTTATCCTTTGTTTTGGTTCTATTTGGTTATGGTTTTATTTCATATAAATCGAAAAATCAAAATGCAAGGGGTTCACATGCTTCCACTCGGGATTCGATCCCTTCAACAAGCACCATTATCACCAAGCAACACTGTTTCTCCATCATTTTTCTAAGTCAATAAAAAATCTGATTATGAGTCATGTGAAATGTGCACCCTGAATCCATGATTCAAACATCTTGAATGTCCCTGTTGGACATCATCAGGACCTCTTCTGAATCATACCCATCAGTAATGTTTACTGCACTAGATTTCCCAACATGCTTGCTACCTGATGTTTCCTTGCTCTTTCAAAGGGCAAATTTTCTTGAAATGTCCTTCTTTATGACATAAGAAACATTTCCTGACTTTCCCTTTGGACTTTGACATAGATCTCGTCTCTTTTCCTTTTCTGTTCTTTTTCTCACTTCTACCTCTGACCATAAGTAACTCTCCATCTTTGTGTTCCTTTTTAATTTCGAGATTTCTAGTTCAAAAGGCATCCAACACTATATCCATGGATAATGAATCGTGTCCATATTTAATAGTTGCCTAACTTCTCGATACGATTCGAGCAATGAATTCAAAAGAATAACAACTTGATATTCATCCGACATATTCTCACCGATGTTATTAGGATCAACTATAATCTTTTGGAATTCATCCAAGTTCTCTTCTAAACCTTTACTCGAGTCCATCTTATATCCAAAAAATTCTCTTTTAGATATAATTTATTTGGCAGGGACTTAGTCAAATAAAGACTTTCTAACTTCTTTAATAACTCCGTTGTAGTAGTAACCTCATCTACTAGCCTAAGCACTCCATCTGAAAAATACAGAATTATCATTGAACAGGTCATCTCACCCATATTTTTTTTCTCAGCTTTTGTAATTGTTGGTGGAAGGTCATTTTTGTCTATGATTTTAGCTACTTTTTTTATACTAAAAGAGCTCTAATCTTTTTTCTCCATAACCCGAAATCACCATTTCCATCAAATTTAACAACATCGAACCGTGTTGACAATGAAGCCATCTGTCAGATTTATCTCAATAAAAATTAACATAAACAAAGAATATAATAGCACATTGCTACATACACCCTCCTTTTGATCAAATGGACTTCTTATACCACTTGTAAAATTAAATTTGAACTAAGAATGCCCAAACAGAACACAACTCAGCCAACATAATAATTTGAAAGCAATAAAAACATAACGAACACAAGGATATATAGTGGTTTGACCAATTTAGTCTACATCCACTTTGAGAACCAGCTTGAATTAATTTTATTAAGAGCAATCAGAATTACAAATTACAGAATAATCAAGAACAACAATTTATAATTTATCCACCGACTATACGGCCAGATAAAACCTGATGAGATCGAGAGAATCAAGTATCGGTGTTGACAATCAACATGCAGAAAAATTTGGATCTTAAGCACTTTAATTCCATTAATTTTAGCAATCAAGCAAACATATTCGTTCATATTAAAGAAATAGGGTTTCAGAAATGTACCTTTGAAGATCTCTTCAAATTTCTTCAATTCCAGTTTGAATTCCTCTCCAATGGCTCCAAGACTACCACTTGATCTTCCATACTATTATCTAGGACCTTAGATTGGGTGGTGGAACCCAAAATGAGGTTGAATTAAGGAAATAATTGGAGGATTTTTCTAGTTTTGGCGTGAAATGGTAGAGAGAACTTTTCTCTCACAAAACTCAAAATTGCATGAATCCCCTTTTCTTAGCAAAATTGATTCATTTTATTCATCAACAACATGCAACCCAATTTGATGAGAAAAAGGCACCATAATCTCAATAATTTGAGTGGAATAAAAGGTGTTTAAAGTGGAAAAAATCCACTAAGTATTTATATTTTTATTTTATAAATTGAATTCAAAATTCAATTTTCAAAATTTTGAAATCAAAATTTCAAAATTAAAAATGAAATTATAATTTTATATAAAATATTAATTCAATAATTAATATTATATAAAATTCATTAATTTTTAAACAAAATTAATTCCGTAATTAATTTTATATAAATTTAATTCTTAATAATTAATTAAACCATTTAATTAATTATATTAATGTATTATCAAATATTAAATTAATTAAACACCAATTCTTCAAACCTCATTCATGTAATTAATATTTAAATCATATTTAAATACTATCCAATTCTCTCAATAATTAAACATTTAATTATATCGTATAAAATTAATAATTCCCATAATTCAAATTTGAACGTTTCAAATTTTCTCATCACTCTATTTTAAGGTTTAATCCATTTGAGAGTTAGTAGGAGAACCTAATGGACCTACCGATCATGAACTCCAACAATCTGAGATTAACCGGCTAACTCTTTAACCCAATTAACCAACATTCCTTAACTATCGGGTCACTCCACTAAAGTCCAATAGTTGCACTTCCCTAGATATATTTCTATCCACTTGATATAACCATAATCAGTAAGTCAATCATTTACAGGTTGTTCATAATAACGACTGGGTTAAAAGTTATTTTACCCCTGAGATTATATCTTACTCTTTAAATCTTGTCGATCTTCTAATGAACAATTGGTTTGTGATTCAATCACCAAACCGAGTCTCTCTCGGACCAATGAGAGGGTAGGGCCCTTTGTTCAAGACTCGGAGTTAGCACTTAAGGGAATAGCCTCTCTATTATCCCAAAAGCGGGTAGGAGTGAATTTCGTCTTGCACCATAAGTCCCCAGCTATCTACCCGATCTTACTCCTGAAATGGAAGATTGTTAGTATTAATGTCCTTGAAGTCGGAATCAATATGCCTGAAAACCTCCACACTGGAAACCCATTCGTTGGACAACACCTCTGACCGAATCGAACCCACTCGCCAAAGACACCTACACAAAGCCATAAAAAATGACTAAAACTGAGCGCCATGTCACGTCGAAAACCCACGCTGAATATCACCATCAGCGCCACCGATCGGAACCGAAAACACCCAGTACTTTCGACGACATTTTCTCTTTCTCTGTAGCGAACTTCTTCTCTCCCTAAGTGTGGTATACCCTCTCTATGGTTGTCCTTTCTTCTTTCTCCTTTTATGCCTCACGATGAAGCCCTGAAAGTGAAAAGGATTCACTTAATTTCAAAAATACCATCAATCCTTAATTACAAGTTTGTCATTGGGTCTTTCCACCAATTTTCTAATAAAAGCACACTTATATATTGCTCGTTATTTTCTACAATAACCGTGCATGGCTAAGTTAAATGATATATATTTTTAGAATGTGATTATCATATTCAAATTTGAACTATCTTTTAGAATGGTATAAATTTTATAGAAGGGTATTGATACTATAATTTACTATTTCAAGTTTTACGTTGATAGATCCCCATCTTACAATAATTTGGGGAAAAAGATGGCTCTTAATTTTTAAATTTTTTTATAGGGTAAATTGCAACCAAAGTTCTTCTTAGGAAAAAAAAAAATTATAAAGCAACTAAAATCTATTTATTTATGGTTATAATATCGTTTTACTAATACTGATTAATTGCGAATTTGCGAGTTACCCTTGAGGATTTGAGGCTCACGCCACGTTGAACCGGCTATAGCCGGTAATAACTCACAAGGTAGCCGGTCCACGTGTGTGGTGTATTTAGGGTTTAAAGAGAGTACAGTCGCGCAAATATAACAAGAACAAGAAGGTTCCAGCATTTTGCAGAGATCGAATTCTCCCAACAATGGCGTCGAAGGTTTCTCTTAGGAGCAAGGGCAAGAGCTCCAAGGGTTCATCCAAGTCATCTGAGGAGAAATCTGCAACCCAATCCTTCAAGGAGTGGACTACTTGGGCCGTAAAGAAAGCTAAGGTCATCACCCACTATGGCTTTATTCCTCTGGTTATCATAATCGGCATGAACTCTGAGCCTAAGCCTCAGCTCTCTCAACTTCTCAGCCCCGTCTGATCTGATTGCTTTCTATACGTTGGTTTCCAAGATTTAGCGCTTTTCATCATGGATTGGTGCCTTTTCTGTGGATTCACGACTTGGGTTTCTGTTTTATATGAATGTTTTTGGGGGTGGGTTAGCGTATAAATTTTAGGCAAGTTTGGGTATAATATTGGCATGCTTGAACTACAAAGACATGTAATAGTTTGAGGTGAAAATTTTGATCTATTTGTCATTTCTTCTGAAATATCTGATTATGTTATCACTTTGCTCTTCGTTTTTCCGAATATTGTCTGTTTATCAAAATAATTGAACGATATTAGGGTTTATTTGCGCTATCTGATCCGTCAAGGCTGTCTTGGATGGAGAATACAAGACTGATAATGGGCTGTACTATCAAAAACCCCATTTTGTATTGTCTGTTTTCCAGCCTTCTGTTTCAAGTTAATAGGAATTGATCAAGGATTTACAGTCACCGTTGTATAACTTGATTCTATTATCTTTTGTTATGTTCTATTATTTAAATCTTGGCCTTAAATTGTGATAATAAATTGCAATGTGAGTATCATGTTCTCAGTATCTTGTGTTATCTAATCTATGAGTATGTTGTTCCGTTTTGGTTTTTATTTTATGTACACTGTTCTCTGTGTAGGCTCCTGATATAATACTTAATAGGGTCAGTTTGTTTCTAACCCAGGATCTTACTCTTTGTTCATTGGGAATTATCCTCTCCCTTGAGTTGTGATAAACCCATATAAATGTCTTCTACTGTCTGATTAATTCTCTTGGAATCGTGTAGGATTATATGTTTCATTGTACTCCAACTCTTTCTCTTGTCTGAATTCTGAATATAGTTGCTAATTCTGTAAAGCTTGCTTTGCCCCAAAGATTGAGCATTATCTTAGCGATTCTAGACCCAACTTCCTTTCTACAATACATTTCCTCTGGACGTGGGGTGTACCTAATGTTGGTTTATTGTCTATCCCTAATTTGATTACTGGGAAATGCTATATGAGCTTATTTTGGCTTTCCTTTGAGTTGTCTCATTTCATTTTGTATTTTCTATAGCAAATAAAGCAGTATATCTTGTCTTGAGCTTGAGTCATCGATCCCAACCCAGTAATTGTAGATGCTTAATGTTCCCGGATTTTTGGTGGCAGCTTTAATGGTTTACTTTGGTTAATGGTAGGCTTCTGTCATCTGTTTGCACCAGTTATTTAGAAATGGTATCCTGTGAGTAGGTTTTCAGTTAGTGAGGAAAGATATGAAGTTTTGGCTATTGATGAATAATGGAGTAAACACTCACCCCTTCAGGAATCATTGCCCATTAAATAATTGAGATGCATGCTAGTTCATATATTGTCAAGATTCTTTTACTTTGCTGATATAGAGGGCTTTATCCCCTTGCATTTGGCTGAGCTGATATATGAATTTCTTTATTTCAAAGCTTTGTTTTTAATTTTCTTTTGCCCTTTTTTAGTTCAACAACCTATGGATGTTGTGACTTTGAACTTTCAATCCTTGAAAGGATGGTATATGTCAGTCAGTTAAGTCTCGACTCGTGGGCTTTTTTTTTTGTCTGAAGTTATTAGTTTGCTGTTCTCACAAATTATTTTGGTTTTTAAAATGGAAGTTAATTTTTAGATGGCACCAAAATGGTCTTCAAATAAGCCATTAGTTTTTACTTGAACAATTTCAATGCCAACAGTAAAACTAAAAGAACTGGCCTATTTATTTATATCAGCAAGATGTATTGCTAACAAAAGTTCATAGTTAATAATATAACCAACTATAAAATCAGTCGATGCTGGTTGAATCTGCAATGTGAACTATTCCTAAATTGACATCTGATTCAAAACAAACATTCTCTCTCAACCAGTTAATTCAAGAACAAAATTTGGTAGAGAAAAGGCAAAATTTACAGTAATTGGATAATTTACAGCATCTAAAAGGTAAGGTTTGGAGTGACTAGTTGACTATTGTAGGTGAAAAAATGGGCATTGCAAACAATAATCGTTCTTCGAACAGCCTCAAAAATCGCCACTATGATAATACGAGTCCAATTTCATTCCCAGAAGATTTATAGATTGTAGTATTCATCCAGGTACACTGCAACATGTGTCCCCTTCAGCAACAAATTACCCCCAACTATTGTAAACCAATTCAAGCAGACTTAACAATCGTATTGCGCTCTTTTACAAATTGCACACGAGTAGTGAAGATAGTTTAGGATCAGATGCACCACTAATAGATGCACCTATGCCTTTTAAATGCAACAGATAATCCACAACTTCCTCAGATATAGTCTCACCTGGGATCATTACTGGTATTCCTGGAGGGTATGGACATATCAACTCTCCTGACACTTTTCCCACACATTCTTTAATGTTCTCTCTCCTTTTCTTCGCAAAGAAGGCATCTCTAGGATTCAAGCTGATCTTGACATTAGGAAAGGGTGCAGAAACATTGAGTTTGCTTCTTTCTTCGATCCCCAGAATCGATGCGAAAGAGCACACATCCTCAATACCTGGAACCAGTCTCTCAATATCGTCTTCACTTGTTCCTAGGTTAATGACAAATGTAATGGATTGGTTCCCAACAAGTTCACAAACGATATCATGATTTTTGTACAATATTTCATCTGCTTCATAGCCAGACAAACCAAGTTGTTGGAAACCAATAGTGAGTCTTAATGGATCAATAGCAGGAAAGTTGGTGACCGGGGGAAATTTCAGGATCGAGATACCTGAAATCTTGTTTATCTTGCTTTTTGCTTGATATGCTAGATTAATTGCTCTGTTGAAAATCTTGTCTGGATTATCACTTAGTTGAGCTCTGGCAGCATCTAATGATGCTAAAAGCAGATAACTAGGGCTGGTGCTTTGAAGAGTTTGTAAGCATCTACAAACTCTTTCTCTGTCCACAATATTCCCTGACATGTGTAACATTGATGACTGAGTAAGAGAGCAGAGAACTTTGTGAGTCGATTGGGCAGCCAAATCAGCCCCTTGCTGGAGTGCAGACAAAGGCAGCTCAGGTTGAAACCCAAAGTGTGCCCCATGAGCCTCATCTACAATGAAGGGAATTCCTTTAACATGACATATCTGAGAAATCTCACTCAGGTTACTGCAGATGCCATGATAAGTAGGTGAAGTAACAAAAACTGCAGATGCTTTTTGACCTTGCATTTCTAAATCCTTGATTGCTTTATCTACCTGTGAAACAATAAAATTATTCGCTCTTTAGAATAAAAGTGTATTATGTTAATCAACTTATAGAGATTGAAGGTTTAAATTTAAGGGAAATTTTTCCTTATTAAGTCTTAAATGTTTGGTTACCAAAATATAAAGAGCTTAACTTGTGCAACATTTAATATTACATCAAACCAACTGTTATCTCTTCTGTAGTAGTGAGGCTTCTAAATTGTGAGTGGTATTACTAAGATAAGATAACTAGTAGTCACTACTAAGCATTGAGAAATTTTATACCCTACGTGACATGTTAGTACCCATGAGTTGAAAACCACTGTTACTTACTTGCCTGTGATGGAGTAACCTCACCAGCTATGTCCCAATTGGAGTCATACACAGGCATAATGTATTTGGGTATTGCACCAGATAACACCAAAGCCGATATGACGGATACGTGGGAATTCCTTGGAAGAATTATATGATCTCCTGGGGAGCAAGTTGCCATAATTGCAGCCTGAATTCCACAAGTGGTTCCTCCAACGAGGAACCATGTTTCTGATGCTCCAAAAAGTTTTGCTGCTTGCTGCTGTGCTTCCAAAATTGGGCCTTCTGGACAAAAGAGGTTGTCCAGCTCTGGAAGCTCGGGTAAATCATGCACAAATGGTTTCAGACCAATGAGCTGAGTAAATGATGGTGGCCCTGCTCTCCCTCTATTATGCCCAGGAAAATGAAAACGAGCAGCATTTTGCTCAGCTGAAACTTTCAATGCATTAACCAGAGGAGGGGGACTACCTTCTTGGGATATTGGAGGTACTCTAATTGCTTTCTCGGTGGTTTGCTTTTTTCTTGACCTGTCCTGGTTGTGCTTTGGCTCAACAATGTTTGCTTCCTGCAAGAAAAATGGAAGAATAAACATATATATAGCATGATGCTTTCACTCTTGAAAAACATTATTTGACATCTTCTTGGCAATCAAATTAGAATAGATCCTTCACATTTAGAACAATGACTGGAGTTTACCAAGGGAAATAAGTCTATCAAATTGAGCTTAAGCTGAAAATAGACACTCTCAATAAATAAATGTCCATTTGAGCAATGGAGATAGCTGTTGGAATGCTCTGAATATGTTACCTGGCACTTTGAAAGACCAATAATGCAAAACCTATTTTGTATTCTTATTTATGTTATTTTAGTTATGTATGAATTTGACCTTAGAGTTTAGAGGAGTGCGCTATATAAACTTTCTGATTTTAATGATGTCGCTCTGAAAGACCAATAATGCAAAACCTATTTTGTATTCTTATTTATGTTATTTTAATTATGTATGAATTTGACCTTAGAGTTTAGAGGAGTGTGCTATATAAACTTTCTGATTTTAATGATGTCGCACAATCTATTCTGATGTTTTTTTTCTCTAATAATAAATTGCTCTCTCCTGTGGACGTAACTAACCAACTGTTAGTGAACCGAATAAGTCTTTGCATCGATTCTCTACCATTTACATTTTTTTTTTTTTTTGTTTATCTTTGATTATCCATATCATAACAGGGGCCAAAAACACAGCTCATGGAATAGAGAAATCAAGTATCTTCTTGGAGGGCCTAGTTTAAGTTTCGAGCACCCACCATAATTTTCGATCGGAGCAAACGGAATGAAAATAAAAGGGGAAAAACTAATGATTACACAATCTCAAAGAATACAATACACGAACATGAGCGTAGCGAAGTGATCAAAGAGGTATACACAATATTTTCAACTCAAAGCACACCATCCCCCCAAATTTCTACCCTACATTTTTTGTACTCAACACGGATCACCGAGGAGTAATCAGATGAGAAAAGGAGGAAGACGCAGACCTGACGGATGCTACAATAAGACTTTCTTCTCTGCCGCCTCCTACTCCAACTGTGACCAAACCGAAAATGATGATTCTGCTGAACGAAAAATCTAAGTTTCATTAGTAGACGAGACCTAGAGCTTCACAAATTTGTGCTAAATGCATAGCTTATGGAATGAAGAAAGAGCAAGAGCTTACCGGGTTTATGGAGGAAGATAGAGCTGAGGAAACCATCATTGCAAAATCTATCTCCACGAAAAACAAAGCGCTATCGCCATAAGTTCTAGGAATCAGTGACGATTTTATTTTGAAGCTCAAATGGCTATGCCGATTCTGCTTGAACTAACAGAGCAAGTGCTCAGTTGGGAAGTTCTCTCCAGCGGAAACGATAAGAAACAAAAACGGAGGAAAAAGAAAAATTATTTTTAAACCAATAAATATCCACAATTCCAATTTTGTCCTACAGTCGTTTTAAGGGTAAAATAGTAAATTAACCTCACAGTCTCATTGGCGCAGTCTCGCCGGTTCTCTTCACTCCGATTACAATCTTCATTTCTTCTGTTTCTCTCGCCACAATTTCCTCCCCAAATCTTCGCTGATAGTAGAAATGAAGAGTCGATTATCTTCCAAACGAGACTGGACTAGCTCATGGATCCACACTCCTTTCCAGTAAGAATTGTAAGTAGAAATCTTAGAATTCATTTTGATCTCTCAGTCGAATAGTGGAACTGCCTTTGTTGATTTTGGTGTTTCTTTTGGCTTTTTCGACGGTTTTTTTCCCACTTTCCCTTCGCAAGGTAATTTGTGAGCTAGAATATTGATTTTCTTTGAGATATTTAGAGTTCTATAACCTGTGGAGTTAGTTTACGAGCTGAATGAATTAAGTATCACCTAGGATGTGACATCGGTACGTTTACATGTATAAAATTATATGCAGCGCGTGATGCTTTATTGGTTATGATGGAAAATTCATGGAATTGTTGTTTGTTATGTACTGCATCAGGAACCGGGATTAAAAATGCTAATCAGTTACTCAAGTTGGTAAACTCAATCCCAAGCCAAAGGCCAAAGAGCTTAGCTCAATGGTATTGGCATGTATTCCCTCTCTTGAGGATGGAGGTTTGATTCCTATCTCCTAATTGTTGTAGTAAAAAGAAACTCAATGCAAATGGATACACTTTGTTTAGCTCATTTTTAAACTTTTGTGTGTTGGCATGTGGCTGTCCCTCGACTTTTGATGTGGGCAACTTACTGAGTTTTTGGCATTTGTTTGGTCTTAGTTTGACCTCTCACCATTTTGAGATGTTTTCAAGTTTTTGAGAATCTGATTTGTGGGTATTCTGGTTGGGTTATCTTGGTTTGTTTCATTTGATTTTGTGAATGAAATGTTTGATCAAACTGTGGTTTTTGTTGGATTTAAACGAATTTTGTTCAGATTTCAGAGAATCTGTGCTTGTGCGGAGGGGTTTGGCAATTTTGTTGGTTTCTGTGGAGTTCTCAATTTTATTCTGACCAATGTAGGAGGAAGGTAAGATAAAAGAATTGATTTTTGGTCAATTTGTGTGAAGGGAGATGATTGCAAAGGAGATGGGTTTAAATTGTGGTTGGAGATTGCTTGTTTCCATCAAAGAACTCTCTCAAGGATTTCATCTCACAACTGAGAGTAAAGCAGTATGCAAGATGCAAGAATTTTTGGTCTTGGATTTCATCTTGCAATCAAGACAGATTCATCTTGGTCGTGAGATGAAATCGAAAGGGATCTGTGGTTTTCAGTAATCCATGGTTGAGGATGAAAAAATATGGTGGCAATAAAAGAGAAATCATAGGATGATTGCATTAATGTCAATATAAAGTTTATAGACCTGGATTCAGTTGACTGACCTTCGAGGTGAAAAGATGAACACTCATGCTATTTCATGCAACTCAAACGTTATGGATAGTTCTAACTCATTACAGAAGATTCATTCCCTCCAAGAATTTTCCTCCATCACAACCCACTCAAGGATATCGATACTTGTCAGCCTCATTCATTGCCTCCTTGTCAATATAAATACTAATAAACACTCCAAACACTAGTCTATATTGTTCTTCTAGAAACTACAACGATCAGGATCCAAATAATTATTTATTCATGAGTCTTATGCTCTTTCTCCTGCACATTGCATACAATAAGTGAAGAGAGTTGGGGATCAGAAGCACCTGTTATATAGGCACCTTTGCTTTTTAGATGGAGCAGAATATCTCGAACTTTCTCAGTTATGATCTCACCTGGGATTGTTACTGGTATCCCTGGTGGGTAAGGACATATTAGCTCCCCACACACCTCTCCCACACTTTCACTAATGCTTTGTCTCCGTTTTTTGGCAAAAAAGGCTTCTCTAGGGTTCAAGCTGATTTTGATGTCAGTAAAGGGTGCAGAAATGTTAAGTTTGCTTCTTCCTTCAGTTCCTGGATTCCGTGCAAAAGAGCTTACATCCTTGAGGCCTGACACCAGCCTCTTAGTATCATATTCACATATTCCAAGGTTAATGACAATTGTAATGGAATGTGTACCGATAAGTTCACAAATGACTCCATGATTCTTGTATAATATTTCATTTGCTTCATAGCCGGACAAACCAAGTTGATGGAAACCAATAGTCAGTCTCAATGGATCAAAGGCTGGGAAGCTGGAGAAAATGGGAAATTCTAAGACAGAAATACCTGAAATTTTATTTATGTTGTTCTTTGCTTGGTTAGCTAAATCTATTGCTTTATTGAAAATCTTGTTTGGATTATTACTTAGTTGAGCTCTGGCAGCATCTAAAAGCAGATAACTGGGGCTAGTGCTCTGAAGTGATTGTAAACATCTACAAACTCTTTCTCTATCTACAATATTCCCTGACATGTGTAACATCGATGACTGAGTAAGAGAGCAGAGAACTTTGTGAGTGGACTGGACGACCAAATCAGCCCCTTGTTGTAATGCCGAATGAGTAGTTGAGGTTGAAATCCAAAGCGTGCCTCGTGAGCCTCATCAACAATCAAGGGGATTCCTTTGGCATGACATATCTCGGAAATCGCACTCAAGTTACTGCAGATGCCATGATAAGTAGGTGAAGTAACAAAAACTGCAGATACTTTTTGACCTTCCATCTCTGAATCTTTGATTGCTCTAACAACCTGTGGCATAATAAGAATTTAAACTAACAGGGTATTCATCAACTTTAAAAAGATGCGAGGGTTTAAATTTTGTGGGGAGGTCTTCATCAGGAAATTCAATTTTGTCTGGACAATAAAATGTTGAAGGTTTAAGATGCTGCTTCCATTTACTGTTTTCTTGCATCAAATCAAAAAGCATGGAACTTATTTCAGTAGTGAGCATCTTAGATTGTGAATTGGTACTGCTTAGATCACACTACTAGTAAACATTGGTCTATTTTGAATTTTGACAGCCTACATCATGTATCTAACTATGAGTTGAGAAGCATTGATTCTTGCTCACCTGTGATGGAGTGACTCCGGCGGCGATGTCCCAGTTGGAATCATACTCAGGCATGATGTAAACAGGTTCTGCGCCAGAAAATACCAAAGCAGATATAGCTGATGCATGGGAGTTTCTAGGAAGAATTATATGTTCGCCTGGAGAACAAGTTGCCATAATTGCAGCTTGAATTCCACTTGTGGTTCCTTCAACGAGGAACCAAGTCTCTAATGCTCCAAAAAGTTTAGCTGCTTGTTGCAGCGCTTCTAGTATTGGGCCCTGGGGACGTAAAAGGTTGTCAAGCTCTGGAAGTGGAGGCAAGTCATGGATAAAGGGTTTTAGACCAATGAGCTGAGTTAATGATGATGGTGCTGCCCTCCCTTTATTGTGTCCAGGAAAGTGAAAATCAGCTGTATTTTGTTCGGCAGAAGCTCGCTAAGCTCTAATCAGAGGAGGGTCACTACCTTCCTGGGTTCTTAGAGAGTCTGACCCATTGGGATCTTTACTTGACTCAACGATGCCCGTTTCCTGCAAGAAAATTGAAATACATAATTCTGCATCTTGTGATGTCATTCAGTATCGTAATTTTGTATCTCTTTGTTGCTCGTCATGTTAAAATTAGGTCCTTGTCCTTAACATTTTAGATATATGAAGTCACCTGTCAAGTAAAATCCATGTATGAAGCAGACTACACCCTACACTTTTATCTTGGTTTATAAGTTGATAGACTGAAGTTGCACAGGGAAATCTAAAGAATTCCCCACCACAGACAGCAGGGGCACAATAACTGTGTGACCTGGAACAAGTTATTAAATTATTTTCATTGGGAAAGACTATTGATGTCTTGTCTATTAGGAAGTTAAGATTTAGCATTTCCCTCCCCAACAAGGATTTTGAAGAGAAGTAGACTGCCAAATCATGAATTCAAGCTTCAGCCCCAATAGATGAGTTCCTAATAACCGACTGCAATTTGCATAAGTTTTGAAAGTTCACCATTAGCTTACTTCAATGGTTAAGACATCTATTCTTCCTCTAAGATATGAGCTTCAAATCAAATCATGTTTCATCAGTATTAAAACAAGCCATTTAACGGCTGTTGTTCTGCTGTAACTGTAATAAACTGATTATTGTTAACTCAATAAGCTTTCAATTATTGAGTTTATGATATTTAGGGGTATTTGAAGAGCTGAGTTGAACTATGAAGTTTAGAGTTAATATGTTAGAGTTAGGAAGTTTTGTTGTGAGTGTAGAGAGTTGTAACATAGAGTTTCTCAATAAATGTGTAAAATAGAAAAAGAGTAGAAGATGAAATTTCTCGATAAATGTGTAAACTTTAATAGTAAACATTGTTGAAGTTGAATTATTTAACACCAATTTATAAAATTGGTGGGTCAAATACTTATTATTTTGTTGAGCAGCCGCGTTCATATGTAGGCCGACTCTTTGATCACATTTCAATAAGAAAGATTCAATTCTTGTGGTTCCTTCTCTCTGCTTTGTATAAGAATCAAACAGAATGAAATAAAAAGAAAAAGAAAAATGCATATATATCTCAAGTCCGAAGCCTTCTTGGGGAAGCCAAACACAGAACTACACTGACCTGACGAACTTTGAAATATGATTTTCTTCTGTGGCCTTAAACTCCAATTACGGCCAAATCCAAAATGGTTTGTCTGCAAAAATCCAAAACTCAAGTTTAACTAGTGGACCCTTATAGCTGTACACATAAAATAAACATAACATTTCATGGAGGGTGAAGCAAGAGCTTACAAGGTTTACAGGGAAAGATAGAGCTGGAGAAGCCATGTTTATGCAATCTCTATTTGTAGTAGTAGATTGTATGAGATGCGTTCTAAGTTTCAGTTCCACCATTATTTGGGGAAGTTCATCTTCATGTTTATGGCCATTGGATAGGATCATGGGAATCAGGCAGGATAGAGCTCAGAGAAGGAGAATATTTCCATTTTAGGAGTTTGTTTGTATCGGACCTTACTTAAAAAGGATACGTTCCAGAAGGGTGGGGTAGCATTGGAGACAAAGGCACTTTTCAGTATTCTAAAAGATAAAATTACTTAGTTTCATCACATCACAATTTACGTCCATCTTTGTATATCCTATTAAATTATCCTATCATAGTTTTGATAAATTTTTTTTATATCTTTCTTTAAATATTTATTTTATTTTCTTTTTGTGTGTGATGAGAGTGGGATATGTAGAGATAAGTACATCTTCTTATATCTTTAAGGAAAGTAATAATTTTGTCCCTAAACTTTAGTTGGTAACGATTTAGCCCATTGTACTTTCAATTTTATAACAATTTAGTCCCTAAACTTTAAATGTAACAATTTAGTCCCTAATGTAAAAAAAAAGTTGTCGAATTTTGATGTTAATGGTTATTATTTTATGATGTAGACTTTGTATTTTTTAAAAATATCGAGTCTTTAATTAGTTTATCAATTTATTATGCATAAATCTCATTAAATCTTAACAACAATTTTTATAATAGTGACTAAGTTGTTACAAATTTGAAAGTATAAATATGAAATTGTTACATAGTAAAATTTAGGAATTAAATTGTTATAAAATTAAAAGTTTAGATGCTAAATCATTAGAGACCAAAGTCTAGAAACTAAATTGTTACTTTATGAAAGTTTAGGGATTAAAAGTGATTTTTTTTAAAAAAATATAAGTTGGATATTATAACTATTTATATTATGATATATAATATACTAAAGATTTTCTAGCAAACGATAGGTTATAGAAAGCCATAATCTATTATTCGGTTATTAAGTGGTCAGTTAAGAAAAAAATTTAGTAGTCCTAGAAAACAAAAGAGAGTTTGGGATAAATACTGTTTTTCTGAAATTTCTAATTATTGCTGAAGGGGACTGATGCAACTCATGACTTTTAAACATTTTTTTTTATTATAATATATTCATAAGTTACTTGATGAAGTTGGTTTAACAATAATTGGTATGTATTTGCGGACCTGTGATTGAAAATTTGATTCCATTTCTTTAATTTTTATACTAAAAAAATTTAGAAAAAAATATCAATTTATACCTATTTTAAGATTTGTATTGATTTAAATCATAAATTTTTGTAAGTGTATCAATTTATACATTTTGTTACATTCTATTTGAAAAAAGTAACTCGTGTGAAACTTATAATTGTATTGATTAAACTCCTAAATATTTATAAATCAAATAATTTTGACTCTAAGATACAATTTTCTTTGGAATCGTCAATGCATGCCTCAATTACCCATTAAATATCTAACCTTAGTTAATTTCCTTGAACTTTAAAGTTTGTAATAAACATATCACTGAAGTTTTAAAAGTTTTAGTAGTTCATTGCACTTTAATAATGTCTAATAAATTTCTAAACTCTTAATTTTGTATTTAATAGATTTTGAACTTTTGATTTTTGTATGTAACGTGTTCTTGACATATTTGATATTATTTTAAAAACTAGTTAACCCATTAGACAGAATATTAAAGTTCATCGTTCTATTAGAAATTTCATCGTTTTATTAGAAATTTAGAATTAAAATTTAATTTTAGGTAAAAAGTCACATTCAATTCCAAATATTCATGAAACTAACATTTTAGTATATGAACTTTGATTTGTGATAATTTATTTACTCCATGTAATTTCAACTTTATAACAATTGAGTCTCTAAATTTTAGTATGTAATAATATAGTACTCGTAATTTTAAAATTCGTAACAATTTAATCTCTTAAGTAAAAATTAGTATTAATATTTAATGAGAATTTTGGTAGGTTGATGAATAAACTAATTAAGAATCTAATATTTCTATGAGCTAGAAAGTCTAAATCGTCAAATAATAAAAGCTCAATAATTAATTTGGATAAAAAAAATTTATAGTAAGAGTTATTTGTTATAATTTTGAAAATACAAAAACTAAATTATTACAAATCAAAATTAAAACGATTAAATTATTGCATTTATGAAAGCTTAAGTCCTCATTCATTAATTTTTTAGAAGGTTGAAAATGTTAGAAATCTATTAAACACAAAATTGAGCGTTTCGAAAGTTATTAAACACGAAATTTAAAATCAAAGTTCTTATTAAATATTTAAATTTGAGAGAGTAGTTAGAAACTAAATTTATTACCCGAACTAAATCTTTCATTTAACCTATACTTATGATGGAGATAATAAATAAATAAATAAAACAAATCAAACAAATCAAAAGAGGTATTGGTGTGAAGAAAACAAAACGGCTGTTTTATTGGGTCAAGAAGCTATCAATAGTTGTATATTACTTTACGATGACACGCAATATACAACTATTTAGAAACTAAATTTAGGTGAGGGACATGCAATATCCCTCAAATCTTTATGTATCCAATGAGAATGAGATGTATTAAGATATGTTCATTTTGGACTGCGTCCAAATATTACTCGTTTATTAATAAATAGATTGGATTTGTAATAGAGAGAAAGGGCACAACCACTGTGCCACCTAAAACAAGTAATTCAAATCTTTTCATTAGGAAAGATAATTGATGTCTAGTCTATTAGGAACTTGTCCAAGATTTAGTATTTCCCTCCCTAACAATGATTTTGAAGAAAAGTGACAATCAAATCATGAATTCAAGCTTCAATCTGAATAGTTAAGTTCTAACAACCAACTACAATTTGGTTAATTTTAGGTTTTGAAAGTCGATCATTAGGCTCTCTCTTAAAATCACTTCTTGTGATTGCATCTCTTTGCGTTGTTTCTACTTTGAACAACAATCAAACAAAATGAAATAAAAAGGGGAAAAGGGGCATATATATCTTAATCCCTTCTTGTGGAAGCCAAACAAAGAACTACACTGACCTGACGAACTTTGAAAGATGATTTTCTTCTCTGTGGCCTCTAACTCAAATTATAGCCAAATCCAAAATGGTTTGTCTGCAGAACCCGAAACTCAAGTCTAAGTAATGGATCTTAGTGCTGTATAGACACAATAAACATTAAAATTTCATGGCGGGTGAAACAAGAGCTTACAAGGTTTACCGGGTAAGATAGAGTTGGGGAGGCCATGTTTATGGAGGATCTATTTGTAGTAGCTTGTATGAAGCACCTAGCAAGAGCTGCGTTCTGAGTTTCAGTTCTATCATTATATGGGGAAATTCATGTCGGCCAGATGGATGACCCAAAAATTAGACAAAAATGTGAAATGACCTGGTTTTTTTAAAAAAAATCTCGAATGACCCTTTGATGACGTCAAATTTGAGTGAAATTACCAAAATATAGTCGCGCGCATGCGGAAAAGTAGTTTCACTCTCGCTCATCTTGCTTTCTCTTCTTTTCTTACTTACAAATCACTATATCTTTCGCTCTTTCTTCTTTTATCACTCACAAATAACTATCTCTCTCCCCCTAGTTCGTTTCGTTGCTCTTCTCTCTCTTCTCTTGCTCATCAAAGTTTCGCATTGGAGCTACTTGCATGGACTCGTTGTGCCGGAGAAGAAGAAGAAGACGTACAGAGGAGAAGAAGCTGGAGAAGAAGAAGACAACATGCAAAGGAAGATTTATCGCATTGGAGAAGAAGAGGAAAAAGAAAAAAAAAAGGCAATAATGTAACTTCACGTGGTCATGACATCAACAAAGAGGTATTTGACATTTTTTAAAAAATTGGGTTCATTTGACATTTTGAACTTTAAAATTGGATCTTGAGAGAAAACGTTTCTATCTCAAGACTTTGTTTGTGTGGAACCTCACTTAAAAAGAGGATTTAAAAAGGACCTCTTCCAATGACGTGGGACAGCTTCTCAAAGATACTTAGTTGTATTTGAGACTATAGTCGTCTTTGTACATCTCACCAAATTGTTTAATTATAGTTTGTCACGTGACAAATTTTTTTTTACATCTTTCTTTAAATATTTGAATTCTTTTCTTTTTTTGTGTGTGATGAGAATGAGATGTATGAAGATAAAAAGGATTGACTGATATTTAAGAATAAGGGTCGAGAACAAAAAAAAATGGTAGAAGAGATAAAACATAAATATAAGATGATTATCGATGAGAATGCCAACAATAGATTTGCAATGACGATTGACCTTCAAGGTGAAAAGATGAAAACTACTGCATTCATAAGCCATTTTAAAGTTTCTTCTACATATTCCACTCAAGTAGTGAAGATAGTTGGTGATAGGGTGCACCACTTATAGAGCCACCTTCAGATATGTGAGAATATTATTGGCAACAATCATTCTAAAATATAAATTTAATCATTTAAAATCAATTTAATGTTTAATTTTATATTAAATAATTAAAAAAATTTGAATAATTTTAAAAATAATGAAAATGATTTTAAGTACTTTAGAACACATATCATTAATAGTACTCCATACTCTTTTAGATTTTTTTTTTATTATTATTGTAATTTTTAAAAGGTTTTATAAAAATATATACCTTAGGAATTGAGTTGATATATTTTATCAACTCGCCTTAACTCTCCTTTCTTCTAATGTTTTCAATTACTCCATTCATCAGCCACTATTAGTGACTGTCATACTCTGAGAACCAACTTCGGGCCTCGATAACCATCTCTAATGACAACACGACGATCACCTTTGCACGATCAATTCTAGGCTCCGACAACCACCTCCAACAACAAACTCGATGATCAAACCCTACAACTACCTTCGTGTGATCAACTATGGACTCTAACAACCACTTCCGACTACAAACTCTAGCAAGAATCACATTCAATTATCAACTTTGGCGACCACCTTTGAGTGACCAACTTTGATGATAAACTTCGGGCTCCAATAACCACCTTCGACGACAAACTTCGGTGACTACCTTCAAGCAACCAACTTAGAGCTTCGGCAACCATTTCAACTACAAAATCTGACAAAATCATCTTTGATAATCAACTTTGATCACCACCTTCACTATTATAAGATCGATTGCTTCTTAACAATTCTACCGCAATCTAGGAAGAGGTATTATTTATGTCTATTTGGTAGGATTGACCGACTTAACTATTTTAGTAAATAATATTTTTTGTATGGATGAAATTGACTCATTGTTATATATACACACACACATACCTATTACTTGTGAACGTGAAAAGGAAACTTAAAGACAATACTACTTTTTTGTGCATGTTCAACTTATACGTTCTATGACTGTTAAAGTATGTTGTAGAGTTGTTGATTATATAAATAATAGTATTTTGTCTACGTTAAGTGCAATATTTATACGCATAAAATTATAAAATATTTCTTTATTTAATTGAATTCACATATCAAATAAGTGTTAAGAATATTTGGAAAAGAATGTAACAAATAACAAAAAAATCATAAAATGAAAAAAAAAAATTCCTATAACATTTTCTGGCAAGAATTAGTCAAAACGAGATATTTGTTCTCCGATGATTCTTGAAAAAAGACTTTACAAAATAAAGAAAAAATTGCAACTCATATTTTATTCAAACAATTAGTGAATAAACAAGTTTCAAAAGAAAAATAATAATCATAAAAACATATTATTTAGAATTAAAAAAAAATCTGCATTAGATATTCTAGACATATGAACTCAACTTTGCAACCAAACATAAACATATGAAATCAGACAAAATAACTCTTACTCTAAACGTTTACATATGAACTCCACAAACATATGAATAAATGTTATAACTCAATTCAAATCCCAAAACAACCGCTTATTTACTCAATTAGGTTATATTATTTGACTATAAATTTCAAGGTGGGTCTAACATCTCATTACGATTACGAAAAGCAAGTAAACAACAACAAACGTAATCAATTGAGGCTCATTTTTTAAATTAGCATTGATGAATTACCTTTCAAGTAATTTTTTCCCCCCTACAACTTAAGCATCATTACTATTGTACTATGATATATAATATACTAAGATTTTCTAGCAAATGAAAGGTTATAAAAAGGCATAACATAACTATTATTTGATTATCAATCCCACGTTTGATGACCATTTCGTTTTTTGTCTTTTGTTTTTGAAAATTAAGTCTATTTTCTCTCTATTTTTTTAATAATAATTTGTATTTTTCTTAAATACAATTGTTGAATTCTTAGCCAAATTCAAAAAACAAAAACAAAATTTTAAAAGTTAATTTTTTTAATTTTTAAAATTTGGCTTGGTTTTTAAATATCGATAAGATAATAAATGAAGAATTTTGGAAGTGAAAAGACTTAATTTTCAAAAAAAAAAATTTTTAAAAATCGTTATCAAACCGGAGTTGAGCGATTTGTTAAGAAACAACTTTTAAATATTCCTGAAAAACAATAGATAGTTTGGGATAAATAGTGTTCTTCTGAAATTACTAATTATAGCTAAAAGGGGTCGATGAAACTCATGACTTTAAAACAATTTTTTTATATATAATACTAGATTCATAATTACTTGTTAAAGTAATCTTTAATGGATATCACTTTCTTTCTTGTGATCGGAGAGTTGATCCCTATCCTTTAATTTTTATACTAAAAAAGTTTTAAGAAAATTGTCACTTTATATCTCTAAATTTTAAGGTTATATCAATTTAAACTATAAACTAATAATTATATCAATTTAAGTCCTAATCTTTTGTAAGTATATCAATTTACAACCTTCATTACATTTCATTTACAAAAATTTCGTGTGAAGCTCCTAAACTTTTTTTATGATTTAATTTCTTGCGTGAAAATTAGTATAATATTTAATGAAATCTTTTTTTTTTCTTGTAGATCAATAAACTAATCAAGAATCTAATTTTCATGAGCTAAAAAGTCTAAATCATCAACTAATAATTAAAAAAAAAAGAATCAACATTTTTTTAGAAAGAAAGAAATCAACATTTAATTTGAAGAAAAAAATTACGATAGGTATTAAATTGTTACAAATTTAAAAGTACAACAATTAAGGTCCCGTTTGGTAATTATTTCGGTCTCGTTTGGTAACAATTTGGTTTTTTGTTTTTGTTTTCGAAAATTAAGCCATTTCATTCACATTTTTTTTTACAATGATTTGAATTTTTCTTAAATACAATGGTTGAATTCTTAACCAAATTAAAAAAATAAAGTTTTTAAAAGCTACTTTTTTTAGTTCTCAGATTTTGGCTTGGTTTTTTAAACCATTGGTGAAAAGTAGACAACAAAGAAAGAAATTTGGAAGTGAAAGTAATGTCCAAAGACTTAATTTTAAAAAACAAAATAGTTTCCAACACGGCCTTCATTTTTTATTTTTAGTTTTTGAAAAGTAAGCTTATTTTCTCCCAATTTCTTATAATGATTTGCATATTTCTTAAGTATAATGCTCGAATTTTTAGCCAAGTTTTGAAAAATTCTTAAAAACTACTTTTTCTATTTTTCAAAATTTGACTTAATTTTTAAAATTATTGGTAAAATGTAGATAACAAATGAAGGAACTTGGAGGTAAAAGTAATATTTATAGGTTTGATTTTAAAAAACAAAAACAAAAAACCAAATGGTTACTAAATAATGCCTAAATTGTTACAAACCTAATTTAAAAGACTAAATTGTTACTTTTGGGAAAGTTTTAGGTAAAAAATATGTTATTTACCTTAATCTTATGTATGATAGATTCATTAATTTTTTTAGAATATTAAAAAGGTTAGAAACCTATTAAATACAATTGAAAATTGTCAAACTTATTAGACACACTTTAAAATTAAGGTCCTATTAGATAATTTTAAAATTGTGAGTTTTACTTAAAAACTAAATTTATTACATGGACTAAATCTGTCATTTAATCTATACATGTGTTGGAAATAATAAATAAATAAATAGGGAGAAAAAAAAACAAAAGATTTTGCTGTGAAGAAAACAAAAGGCTATTTTTTAGTTGAGAGCGATGCAATGTAATAAGATACGAGGTCCTATTAGGTAGTTTTAAAATTGTGAGACTTATTGGAAAATATATTTAATTTGTTATTTAACTTATGCATACCTCAGAAATAATAAATAAAGAAATAATATATTTTTTGTCCCTAAGTTTTAACTCTAGTTTTTATTTAGTTCTTAAGTTTTAAAATATTACACATTTAACCGTAAATTATGAGTTTTGTTTCAATTTGGTTCCTAAATTTCAAAATATTACAATTTTACCTTTAAGACTTGAGTTTTATTTCTATTTGGTCTCTGAGTTTTATATTTTTAACCTCAATTTTTCTTTAAATACTCACTTTCAATCATTGACTTGACGCCAGTTTATATTAATTAATAAAGAAAGTTAACTTTAAATTCAATTTTTGAAGTGATAAAACTAGTGAAACTTAATTAATTAATTATTTTAACGATTTTTATTAAAACTCTAAAGACGAAAAATGAGTATTTAGAAAAAAAAATCAAAATTAAAAATATAATTCTAGAAATATAGGACCAGATAGAAGAAAACTCAAATGTTAAGAGTAAAATGTAACATTTTGAAATTTAGTAACTAAATAGAAACTAAATTCAATGACTAAATGTGTAACATTTTAAAATCTAGAAACTAAATAGAAATCAGAAACTTAAGGACTAAAAAAATATATTTTTTATATATAAAAAATTTTTTTAAAAAAATTGCTGTGAAGGAAACAAAACGACTGTTTTTTTTTTTAAAAGTTGTAAATTGCATGTCATGATTCAATATAACCAAAGGAGAAGAAAACACCAAAGAGGAACACAAAAAGAAAAAGAAAAAAAAGCTCATCTGTCCCATTCAAAGGTTTGGCGTATAGTTCTCAAAGAAATGTTAAAAGGCAAAAAACAGGAAATTAAAAAGACTTGGTCAACAACTGAAGAAGAAGAAGAAGCCATAATTTTGTAAAATATTTTCCCTATTCTTAGGCCTTTTGTTCCTCCCTCCGTACATTCGTTTCTCAATTCTTTTCCTCTCCTCTCTCTCTCTCTTCCTCTTTTCTTCAATGCCATCAATAATATTCCATTCCCTCCTTCACCCCTTCTTCTTCAGCCCCATTTCACCAACACATAATTGCAAAACCACCGTCTAAATAGCCCCCCGGGCGAGCACGCCGCCGCCTGCCGCCCCCACCCCGCCGCTGCGTGCGTTACCTTTAACTTTCCGAATTTAGACTCATGGCATGCCTATCTACGCCACCCAGCACCGCCACCGCTCTCATTCTCATTGTCATCTCATTGGAGCTCGTTGTTTCTTGGAGCGCTTCTACAGATGCAGAAGCGCTTCTCAAGTTCAAGAGCTCTCTTGACACTAACAATAATTCGTTGGGGAATTGGGTTACGGGGTCTTCCCCTTGCTCGGGCAATAAGGCGAATTGGGTCGGTATTCTTTGCGAGAAGGGAAATGTTTGGGGATTGAAGCTTGAGAATATGGGGCTCAAGGGGCATATTGATATCGAGTCCCTTGAAGGGGTGCCTCAATTAAGGACAATTAGTCTTATGAACAATGAATTTGAAGGGTCTTTGCCTGATGTAAAGAGACTTGGGTCATTGAAATCTTTGTATTTGTCAAGCAATCATTTCTCAGGGAACGTTCCCGGTGATTCATTTTCAAGTATGTTGTCTTTGAAGAAAGTGCATTTGGCTCAGAATGAGTTGGAAGGTCAAATTCCTTGGTCTTTGGTTGAGTTGCCTCGTTTGTTGGAGTTGAGGCTTGAAGGAAATAAGTTTTCTGGCCAAATTCCTAATTTCCAACAAAAGACATTCAAGTCCTTTAATGTCTCTAATAATGATCAACTTCATGGCCCAATCCCACATTCCTTCTCCCACATGGATCCATCCTCCTTTTCAGGTCACTTTCTTCTTCATTTTTCATCTTCCTTCGCCATCATGCATCATTTATCCAACTTTTTTTTTTTTATTAGAATTCATTTAAATCACTTTTCAATCGCATATGATATGATCAAACTCTTCATCTCATCACACCTCCATGTAGTATATATCTATATACTTTTATATCCGTAAATGTCTAGGTTAACTTACGTGCACCTCAACTAATCTCACGGGATAACCTATCTGACTCTACAACATTTAGGTGTCAAAAAACTCATAGGATATTAGATACTCGATGGTGCCTACCATAGGTTGAACCCATGACCTTTTAGGTCTTTTAATAAAGTCACACTCTTTATTTACCACTAGGTCAACCTATGATAGATACTCACTCCTGTAATTTTAGAATCAAGTAAGGTTCAAATCCAAGATTTTCCTTTTGATAGGACTAGTCAAGAAAATTGGAAGGTGTTAGATTAATTAATATTAAATCTATATTCACCCATGAGTTTAAGCTTTTGGGTCAATCGGTGATTTAACATGATATCAGAATAGGTGGTCTAAGAGGTCATGCTCAAACCCCTACAATATTATTTTCTCCCTGTTTAATATTGATTTTTACTTGTTATGTCTTCTACATATATTTCAAGCCCACAAATAAGAAGAGTACTTTTATCTATGAGCTTAAACTTTTGGATTAATCGGTGATTTAGTTTAATTGTGGAACTTCTGTCCATTTTAGTTCTAACAAGCTGTTTCTCCTATATGCAGGCATTGAAGGTTTATGTGGAGCGCCACTTAATAAACCATGCAACACCTCAAAGATGCCATCAATTGGGAGCATTATCATGGTTTCAATAGCTGTGACAGCGGCTCTGCTTGCCATCGGTGCAGGAATAGTCATCCTTAGCCGTCGGAACCAATCATCATCTAACCAAGAGGATCCAGCCCACGGAAAATCTCCATGTGGTAGTGAACTAGATCCGGGAGTCGGGTCGAGGTCACCGGACCGTGGCTCTAGCCATGGAAGCGGGTCAGGGAAACGGTCAGCTGATAGTGCTAAATTGTCATTTGTAAGAGAGGACTCAGAGAAGTTTGATTTATCAGATTTGCTTAAAGCCTCAGCAGAAATCCTAGGAAGTGGGTGCTTTGGTTCTTCTTACAAAGCAGCCTTGACCAATGGACCTGTCATGGTGGTTAAGAGGTTTAAGCAAATGAACAATGTGGATAGAGAGGAATTCCAAGAACATATGAGGAGAATTGGAAGACTGAAACACCCAAATTTGCTACCTCTTGTGGCCTACTATTATAAAAAGGAAGAAAAGCTTCTCATAACAGACTATGTTGAGAAAGGCAGCTTGGCAGTTCAACTTCATGGTACATTCAACTTTCTTTATAACTTCAATTCAACACATTTATCGGCTAAAAAGATTAAATATATCACAATCTATCAACTTACACTTTTGAGTTTAATATAATTTCTCATAACTAAGTTCTAGTCGAACCTAAGTGAAGAATATGTTAAGAATGTGCACAAAAGATTGACATACGATAAGTTACCAACTTAAACTTGTAGGGCGTTTTATCGAGAGCTCTTCTAGACTTATCGACTTAAACTTGTAGATTGAGCGTGAATTTAGCATGATGTTAGAATAGTAGGTTCTATGTTTGAACTTCAAGGAAGTTCATGCATGAGGTAGAGTGTTAAATATAGAGTAATCTATTGATTTACTGAGATTTCGTTCGGTAATTGTTTGGTTTTTAGTTTTTTAAAATTAATTCTATAAACACTATTTTCACCTTTAAATTTCTTGTTTTGTTATTTACTTTTTAGCCATGTTTTTAAAAACCAAAGCAACAATTTGAAAACTAAAAAAAATAATTTTAAAAGGTAGTTTTTATTTTTGAAATTTTGATTAAGAATTCAACTATTAGATGCAAACTATTATAAGAAAATGAGAGAAAATAGGCTAATTTTTTTTTTTTTTTTTTAAAAAAAATTACCAAACGGACCTAAACATTTGAGTTTAGTGATAGTCTGTTCTTAGAATGCTTCAAAATTTGGTTGGCTAAATTGGATTCTGTTGTCCATTCCTTTTAGGACATCAAGCCGTGGGTCAACCAGCCCTGGATTGGCCTGCAAGATTGAAGATCATCAAGGGCATTGGTAAGGGTCTTCGGTATCTGTACAGTGAGCTTCCAAGTCTGATAACTCCACATGGCCATCTCAAGTCCTCAAACGTGCTTCTGAAGGCGAATCACGAGCCCCTTCTTTCGGACTATGGCCTGATCCCGGTCGTGAACCAAGAGCACGCTCATGAGCTAATGGTGGCGTACAAATCCCCAGAGTACACGCAACAAGGTCGGATCACAAAGAAGACAGACGTGTGGAGCTTTGGGCTGTTGATCCTAGAGATTCTAACAGGGAAATTCCCAGCCAACTTTCTGCATCAGAACAAGAGTGGGGATGAAGAAGATTTGGCAAGTTGGGTCAAAACCATTCCTGAAAAAGAATGGAATACACAAGTATTTGATAAGGAAATGGGGCAAACCAAGAGCAGTGAAGGTGAAATGATGAAGCTTCTCAGGATTGCAATGGCATGTTGCGAAAGCGACTTCGAGAAGCGGTTGGATTTACGAGAAGTCGTGGAGAAGATTGATGAAGTAAAAGAAAAGGATGGGGATGAAGATTTCTATTCTTCATATGCCAGTGAAGCTGATATTAGATCTTCAAGAGGATTATCTGATGAACTCAATTTCGCCATGTGAGCTAAGGCTTGAGTTAACAAACAAACAAAAGCTTTATAAAAAGTAACAGCAGAGACAGACAGACAACCTCCATGAGATGATTACATAAAAGTGCTTGCTAATTTCTAGCTGAAGGGTGAGAGGTTGAAGATGAAGATAAGGGCTTTTCGATGAATAGTGTATAGGTTTTGAATGTAGAACGGGAAAAATTAATGTGTTTGCTTTGACTCAACAACGCTTAGGAAGTTCGATACATGATTGGTAAATTCTCTCCTGGGTGGAAATGTCTAAAATTCTTGAGTACTATTTTTTAAAGAAGTAACAATTTAATTCTAGATAAGCAGTGAAATAAGCAAACATGCAGTAGATAAAAGTTGCAGTGAAGGCATAGAGTTGTACCATTCAAACAACTTTCCTAAACAAATTCAATCGTGCTTTCCAATTGGGAATGGATGCGAGGTAAATAAGACGGAAAGTGTACTTTCTTCAATCAAATAGATGGAAATAAATTTTAGATTAAAAACCTAAGGGAAAATCATATAATACAATGAAACGAAAAATATCATTTAAGATGAAGAATAATTGGAAATACCATGTGGAATGCATGTGTTGATTAAGTTCCTCCAAAAGTTACTATTACTCTAAGAAACTATTTGAGTAAAAATATGTAAGAATGTTGGACTATTACAAATTTTATTCTAAAGATACTTTTGAAACATTTATGAAAGGTTGCGAGTAATATTGCAACTTTTGAAAGATTATAAATATTTTTTAAACAAACTACAAATCTTAGTGGTATTTATATACACACCTCAAGACCAAAGGAAAACAAAATTTAAAATTCAAAGGTAAAAATATAACATTTTAAAACTTAGGAACCAAATGAAAACTAGACTTAAAACCTAGAGAACAAAAAGATATTTCTCCAAAAATATATTTAAAATGCTCAAAATCATATATATATATATATAACAGTTTGATCCAAACCCATGTCGCTTAATTAGATGGTGAATTAATTCTTTCAAAGCTACCCGACAAAAAGTGATAAATGAGGCCATTTAAAAAAATAAAAGGCTGTAATTAAACTTTGTTCATTCCCTCTGGAGTTGTCCTACCGATCTACATATGAGGTTTGACTCTTCGGTTCAACCATTTTGAAGAGTTGATGCAAACAAAACTCAATCTCCAACACAAATACAAACACCCTAAAGTGATGTGTGATAAAATGCATACCAACTTTCAAACCCTAAGCAGACATTTCTCTTAACACAATTCAATCACTAAGTGAATATGGTAATAATTAATAACACCACCAATGAAAGAGTGGGTAATACGTAATAGACCAAGCGGCTATAATCTCGGCAACTTTGATCGAAAAGAAGGGCAAAATTAGTCATTTAAAATGAAGCAATTTTGTGAATCAAATTCTGTATACCCTACATCAACAAGACTGAGGCCATCAGGAGGCGCAGGTGGTGCAGTGGCACGTCGACATGTGGCATCCATCAGCTCTAGTAACGCATCCTCTCCAGCACCCGCCGCTGCCTCTCTAATTGCTGTCGCAACAAGCACCCGTACCATCTGCAAGGGTCATCATTAGATTTCATTATTAATTTATTATTGTTATTTTGTTAATATTTGTGAGTGTTTGGGCCAGTCTACGTGCACCTCGACTAATCTTACGACTTTGACTATATAACATTTAGGTGTCAAACATTAGATTCCATTATAATTGGTTGAACTGCTAAAGAAACAAGGATTCAACAGAAGACATAATAATTAGTTTCATTTTTTCATTTGAACATGTCCCTAATGGTTGTTTCACATTGCTAAAACGAAGGGGAACTTCTCTTGCTGACGATTAAGATGTTAACTCTCGAGTTTAAGCAGTTGAAGAAAGGATTATCTAAATCTAAATAGAAAAATTTTACGTTCAGTACAATATGGTCTTTAGCATAGGCAACCACGGAGATGAATATGATACCTTACGCAAGAAGCGATTAGCAACCAGCTCAACGCACATAACACTTCTTCCTACTCCTTGGTCCTGTCAATAGAAGAACACCACTAAGTTAGATCCCCAAATTTGAAGTGGCAGCATTCACTAGCGTCACTAGTTTTCTTGGATAAACAAATAAAAATAATTTGGACAGAAGAAGATTAAATGTAGGAAGAAGCTACGTGATGTTAATAAAAAAAAAAAGTCGGTTCAATAGAGAAAAATGTTGATAGCATGTTGACATAAATAGGAAACATGCTTCGACTATGAAGCAAAATCAAGCGGTAAAAGAACAAAGAATAAGGTATCGATTTAAGAGACAAAGCTCTACATAAACATGAGGAAAACAACCTCCCCATAAAAAATGAAAAAGAAAAAGAGAGAGAAGATTAGAATACAAATATATAAATATATATATATATACACACACTACAAGGTAGCTTGCTATGCAAATACTTCACGTTGAAGATATAATATCAAAGTAAATTTTTTGTATTTTTCCTCTATTCATACTCTTCCACAAATTCATCTTCTGTTTTCTATGTTCTGAATCAGTGAAAAACACAATGCAGATAACATGGTTCTACTTCTTTTCAGCGTATGTGAGCTATAGAGTATAGAATATTGTTTTATAGTTACAACACTAAAGATAGATTTCAATAGGGGAGAAGTGTAGAAGCAAAAGGATAATCAAAGAAAAGGAGGATGAGAGACTGAAGAGGATCACAAGTAGGAAAAATACCAAGCATGGTAATCTAGCTTCCACTGCTCTTGCATGGTAAACAAAACACTCCGTAGGTGGACCTCTGAAAAGGATGATAGTCACCGTTAGTACATGTCAGAGACTCAGAAAGTTCTGAACATATTCCTGTCATCGATAAGAAAACATTGGGGAAAAAGAAAGCTACAAGCAAGCACATAAATCTCATATTGACACACACACACACACAAAAAAAAAAAAAACCATTGACTGGTAAATTCAAGGACGAACTTTGTTTAGTCAGTCTACAGACTAGCTATCCTGTTCATGGATACAAGCACATTAATCTCTATCTCTCTCGATAATACAAGGACATTAATCATGTTGACACAAACGAAAAGTTATCTACTGATAAATGTATACCAACTATGCTAAGTCAGTCTTCAGCTTGCTATCCTCATCATACATACAATCAAATCTTTTTTATTGTTTTATTTATTTTTCCTCTCTCTTTCAAAAAACTCAGTAAGATGAGAACCAGAAGCAACGAATCAAGAACCTAAAAGAACTGTTCATGGAACAGACAATACTTAATTACATTTGGTGATGATTAAAACTGAGGCTTGACCAAAATTAGCATGTCGATGCATAAATTTTTTCATTATCCAACTCTCCTCATTTTCCTAATTTTTATGAGAGAAAAAACTGTCGTTCCTTTCAATCCAGTGATCCCACAAAAGAACACACACCCTGGAATCACCCCTCTTCACATTGCTATAAATAGCTCCTAAAGAGTTTAAAAGAGTGACTATAAGAAGAAAATTAGCAATATTCTCTATGAGCAGAATAAGAAGAAATATGTCGAGGGTCTTTATGAGCAGAAAGAAAAAAATATAATTAAAATAAAACAAAAAGAACTGGGGATGTAGCTCACATGAAAAAAGAAGAAAAAACAAAACAAAACAAAAAGAACTATGATACTTAAATTAGAAGCTAGAATAACTACCAAAAAAAAAAGGCAATAATTGGATCAATTCATGATTCTCACTCATTTCTTGATGCTTTGGTGTCACGTGCAAACATCTTGTACGATAACAACTTCCCTTCTAGTTTCCTAAGTAGTTGGTTAACCCTCCTTATACTAAATGTTTGAGGTTTATCAGCCGACACAAGCTCCTCATCATTCGGACCGAAGACCAAATTATCATGAATCTCGTCCTTGCATTCTTCACCATTTAAGACTTCTATTTTACCATAATTTTCTTCTTTTCTACAGTCTTCTACATCTTCCCAAATTGCATAATCTGGCTCCATGTTCTCTCCATCATTCAGAGGAAAAATATACAGATATCGCCTCCACTTAGCAGAGAAATTCGGATGGAAGATACGAGACACCTACAGCAGTAAGTAATTTGAGAAGTTGCATGTACATGTATCTGAAAGAGAAATAGACAAGTAACATCTTCAACAATATTAAAGCTACACAGGGGGCACCACACTCATTTCCAATAACCTAAGTTTTACCTGAGAAACAGATAATGTTCTGAGTTTTCCAGGAGCTGCTCTATTGATGGAATCTTCAATGTCTTGAGGTTGAACATCTGTACGCCAAGTATCTACAAGTATGGGAGTTTAACTGAAGTGGGATATTGTTTCTCTAAAATAGAAAACAATAATAAAATTTAAGTGGGTGAAGTCAGAAAGGGATTGTTTCCCTCCAAGGGCAATTTGAAACCAAAGATGGAAAGAAACAGCAAAAATTCAAATATTACACATATAGTAATTCCTTTTTCTAAACAAGTTCCATGTACATATTTATGATAAAGAACTCAAACCAAAGGAAGCTTGGTTCAGGTTGAATTCTATTATTGGTACTGTGATGGCCAAGTAGTTTGGATGTCTAGCTTGAATTCTATTATTGGTATAAAGGCACAGATTGGAAATAATTCAAATAGAAATTAGAATGCCATCATACAGAATGAGCAAACTTGACGCAGAGCTGTCACCCCTTTGTCAGTGCGCCCAGCAACCACAGCACATCCTTCTATTGGTAAGCATTTATCTTTCAACATCTGAGCTTTCTTATCATCTACGAACTTCCCTAGAGATTTTTCTACCAAGCTGCCAAAGGATACAAGTACTATAATCCTCCAATATACAGCAGTGCTAGCCATCTCTAGATTGAAAACAAACTATTTATACATCTAAAGACATTAAAACATTACTTCAAACTATTATACTGGAGGAAGAAGATATAGTACCAGAAAGGTGAGATTAACAAGATTGATTGACTTAATTTTGACATTGTCCACAAGACGAAAGTTTCACTTGAAATGAAAGCACAAGATTTTCAATTGATACGAAAAGAACAACACTAGCTCCCAATTGTATACAATATTACTTGTGGATATGGTAACTGGCATGAGTGCCATCAAATAAGCTTACCCCTGAACAGTATTCAAGCCTGGCTGCTTTTGCCACCCATCAAAAGAATTTCCATGGTAGGAAAGAACAATCTTAAATGTTGCCCTTGCCCATCTCCCAGTCTTATCTTTAACTGAAACTCTGTTTAACTCTGCTGTGTTGTAAATCAATGGAATCTCAGCATCATCATGATCATGACCTATCTGTCGATAAAGTACTATATACAATAAATTATTAAAAATATATATATATCTTCCTGTTTTTATACAAGATAATTGTAGAACAAAACTTTCATCCTCATTTCTCCAAATTTTAATCAATCAATGAGATTTATAAAACAACATTGTTTCAAAATCATGAACGTGATCAATTAATCAAATGTAACAACTGACAGCAAGCATTTGATTAAAAATCATCTCCAGAACTGGGAATCCAAGCTAAATTTAGAACCTACACACTACAATGTTAAAGCAATTGGCAGTCTTAGATGTAATCCATGATTTTAAGAATCAAAGAAGCTGAAAAGACAGAAATAAGATTCCTTTAAGATTTAGAAAATCGTACAACAAATACATTATCCTCCCTATTTTCCCTACAATTTTAGGTTGCAGGAGGAGGATTAACTACTCTTGAGATTGCATTGCATGAAACAAATGAAATTAACCATAGATATCAATATCGAATTGTAGCAAAAAAGAAAAAAAGAAAGAAAGAAAAAAACTATCCAACTACAACATTATGACGAAAGAGCTTAACATATATAAAGATCGCTCTTAGCATTACAAAAGAAAAGGATTCATAAGCTCGCAAAGGAAGGAAAAGAAATCCTAGCTCAAGATTCCATTCCTTCCATTTCAAGAAACGGAATAATTATAGAGAAAGAGGAACAAAGTTTAAAGATAACGTTGATATTGGAGACTCGCCTCAGTTCCAAACAACGAGGACAGTGAGAACCTTCCATTAACAGCATGAAAGTAAAAATCAAGCACTTCTTGCCACGGCCTTCCATACATGAGTTGGTAGCTTTCCCTGCCAATAGCACAACAACAGCTTGATTGACAGCCTTTTCAGATTCAGATTGAATTACAACAACCACCAAATACGAAGCTCATTCCAGGAGTAAAATCTCAAATCAAATAAAGCGATAGATAATGAAAATGTACGAAAGAAAAAACCTGGCTGTCCATCTAGCATTTCTGCAACGATCAGTGTGATTATAGTGAAGATAGTCTTTTTGCTGAGCTCGATTCTCCATCAGAATCTTGAAACCAAAACCGGCACCTGATGGTGATACAAGTCTAGCCCTCGGATTTGGTATCATAACCACCGCCCCGCCCTGCCTGAGAGCGGACGACCGTACTTTGCAGTTGCAGCGGCCGTCGAAGCAGGGACGAGAATGTAAATCCAGGAAAATGATCCAATCAACAGATGAAAGACGGCAAGCCCATGTTGATCCAACTGGAAAAGCCCAATAGACCCAGCCGATGCGGGCCCGAGTAAGTCTTGACTCTCATGTCGGTAGTTTTGGCCCAGGGATATAGGCTCAAGCCCAGCTCGGCCCACAAAGAAAATAATTGGATTTTTCTTTAGGGTTCATTTAGATCGACGGGTATAAATATTAAGGATCTGTTTTCTAAAGAATATGAAGATATGTATTTGGTAGTAGAAATTGAATTTTAATTGAAACAATTGTAAACTAATTACAATTATTTATTAAATATTAATTGATAATAAATTATTGGTACTTTATTCGTGAACATGTTTTATATTGAAAAATTTGTATAATTATTGTTTGGTAGTATTATATAATTTATAAGAAAATTTGAAATTTTGATCCTTCGGTTGGAGTAATTAAAATTAAAGTCTTCTAATTTATAATTAAAATTTATCTTCTATGGCTTGATAAAAGCTTCATAATAAATAATTTTATGGTAAAAACTATTTAAGAGAATTTAACAAATCATATGGACTATCAAACTATGGGAATTAAATTCTAAACTTTAAAATCTAACTTTTAACTTTATCCAAACCATGTATCAAACTTGAAATTTAACTTAATTTAATTTATAATACATTACATAATACATATTTAAATTTAAAAAGTTTGAACTGAGTTTATAACATGACATACTATATTTTAAATTTTTTTATCTTTATTTAATATAATTCAACATTTTAAATTTTCAAAATAAAATTCTGGATACAAAGAAAACATGAAAATTGTTTTTTTTAGAAATTGTATTGGTTAGATCAAGAATCCGAAAACAGTTTTAGCTAAACATATATTCAGTAAACTTAGTGAATGTGAAAACATAAAACCTAGGAAACACAGATACTTCTAATTGTGCAGAGAATCGGTATCAGATATAGATACGATATGAATATGTCCAGATACGTGTCTGATTTGAAGTATCTGATTTTTTTATTTTTATTTTTAATTTTCAGATACGCGTATCAATTTTTTGTTTCAAATTTAAGCCCAACCATTTAAAAAATCCAACTTACAATCCATTTTATTTTAGTGCATGTTTAAGAGTGATTTTAAAATCATTAAAAATCACTTTTTTTATTTTTAAAATCACTTGAAAACACAATTTTAATTCCTCAAAATTAATTTAATTTTCAATTTTACACTTTTAGATGCAATTTTCATATCATCAAAATTAGTTTTGAAGAATTAAACATGTTTCACGGTGATTTTGAAAATGAAAAAAAAAAGTGATTTCAACCATTTTAAAATTACTTCCAAACATAAAAATCCACTTAAATTGAGCAATCCAAAACAAAATAAATTAAAAATGATAAAATATAATTTTTTTTATATAAAAAAAAATCCAAAACGTAATTAAATCTTCATTCTTCCCTTCTCTCCCACTATTTAAATCATGATTCACACCTCCTTCATCCTCAACTTCATTATTTAATCTTCATCTTCTACTTTTTTCTTACCGTCTACTCCAGTCACTCAACAATCACTCGACATTACTGGATTTTTTTTCAAGTTTTCACTCTCTTCTTGAATCTATTCTAATCTAACTTAAAATATGTATTATAGCAATTAATTAGACATTATATATATAGACACACAATACGTATCTTCAACGTATCCGTATTATGTTATATCTGATAGAGTAATTAACATGCAGTGGCAGAAATCAGAATCAATAAGCACCCTAATTACATTTAATTTGAGTTTAAAAACATGAATTGAGACAAAATTTCAGAGAAAAGGTTTCAAGAACTACAACATTTGATGAATCTCTTCAAACACAACTTCGCTCCACGAATTGAGACTTCAAATTTATAATGGACCACCATAGAGACCTTCTTTACTATTCTCAAGCTTGGAATGTGTGGGGGAAATACTGAATTGAGCCAATAGACTTGAGATGGATAAGGGTTTGGAGAGGAAAAGTTTTCGCAAAATTTTAGCAACCAATTCACTTGCATGGATCTCAAATTGAAGTCCAATACTTCAATTTATAGATGAAAACCATGCAACTCAGTTTGATAGGTTAATGCCACTTCTATTTCCATTGAAATTGAAGTGGCATGAGGTGGAATTTGAGTGGATGGATTTTTCCACTTTCTCTTCTCTCTCTCTTTGTAAATTTAAATCCAATTTAATTTTATAAAATCTGATTAATTCTAAAACTTAATTTTGATTTTTCAAAAATCAAATTCTAAATTAAGTTTTATAATATTGAATTTCGAAAAAAATTAATTAATCAAATTGCTAATTTTGGATACCAATTTCAAAATTGAATTAAATTGGATAATTAATTAAACTAATTTAATTAATTAAATTTAATATCAAATATTATATATTATATTTCACTTCATCAAATATTTAAATCATTCTTTAAATATTTTCGAACTCTCGAATTTCGTTAATTATATCTAATATAATTAACCAAACCCTAAATTGAATTCAAATTCAAAACCCTAATTTCGGTTTGAATATTTCAAATCTGCTCAATTCACTGTTCCAAGATCATTTCACGAGCTAATAGAGGGGCCTATGGACCTACAGATCATGAGCTCCAATGATTTGAGATTAATTAATTAAACTCTTTAGAACGAATTTAATCAATGTTCGTTAACTATTGAGACACACCACTATAGCTCGATAGTTGTACTCTCCTCATTGTAGATATATTTTTGTCCATTATAACCATAATCAGTAAGTTGACCTTCACAGGTCGTTCGTATTTACAGCTAGGTAAAAATTACCATTTTATCCCTATAATTATAGTCTAACTTATAAACCATGTCCCTTTCGATCACGAGAGGGCAGGGCCCCATTGTTCAAGACCAAGAATCAGTGCTTAAGAGAACAACATATCTGCTAACCCTAAGTCGAGTAGGAGTGAGTTTCATCTTACATAATTATGTCCCCAGCTATCTATCCCTTTTTATCCCCAAAATGGGATGCTTATTGAGTAGTGTTGTTGGACTACTCTCACCTATGCAGATCAAAGGATAATTCCGAATAAACAGAAGTTCATAGTTAGGTTAGGATTAAGATCGAGTTACCCCAGATCAGTGAGTTTGAAATAGTCAGTTTTATCAGTAAACAGTGGTTATAAAGAAAAATGACTATCTCGAGGTCCGGTCTTATGCAAATTCATTGCATAGGATGCCCCCACTCACATGTCTCCATATGAATGATTTTGGAATCACATCATTTGTATCAACATACAGAATAGGCCGCATCCAATAGTGTCACCAGAATGAGGTACCCAATCTCATCCATGTACTTATAGACCATTTTGGCTATCTACTAAAACTTGATCCTCTTTTATGTCAACACATAAAGTTAAAGTATTCATATTATAGCCGTGGATTCGTTTATAGGATTTTTATAACAGAATGCAATACAAATAACAATTTATTGAATAAAATACTCAATAATACTTGTATTGATAAATAGAATATGTTAACAATATTTACAAACTGCGAGTTTTAGGACATTCCCAACAATCCCACTTGGACTAGTGCTCAGTGAGAAAAACATACAAACATAATGTTTTACAATGTTGAGAAAAATAGAGAGAAAATACAATAAATTAGTGCATCAATATACCCTTGACATTCTCCCACTTATCCTAGATTATGATGCTCGTAGTCCTAGTCCGACCAGGTGGCCCTCGAATACTTTAGTCGAGAGGGCCTTTGTAAACAAATTAGCAAGGTTATCTTCTGAGGCTATCTTCGTGACTATCACGTCTCCTTGGTGTACTATCTCCATGATGAGATGATACTTTCTTTCGATGTGTTTTCCACGTTTTTGACTTCTTGGTTCCTTGGAATTGGCAACTGCATCATTATTGTCACAATACAAAGTAATGGGCAGATGCATATTTGGAACTACTTCCAAATCTATCAGGAACTTGCACAGCGACACTACTTTTTTAGCTGTTTCGCATGCAACTAGATATTCTGCTTCCATTTTGGAGTCAGCTATACAACTCTATTTGATGGTTCTCTAAACTATAGCTCCTCCGTTAAGAGTAAAGATTGATCCTGAAGTAGATTTCCTAGAGTCTATATCAGTCTAAAAATCAGAATCAGTGTATCCAGTAAGGATCAAATCCTCAAGCCCATACACAAGCATATAGTCCCTCATTCTCTGAAGATACTTGAGGATGTTCTTGACAGCAGTCCAATGACTGTGTCGAGGATGGGATTGGAAACTGCTGATGATTCCAACTGCAAAGTATATGTCAAGATTTGTACACAATATGGTCATACATCAGACTCCTAACTGCCGATGCATAAGGAATTCTTTTCATTTCCTCAACTTCTTGAGGGGTTTTAGGACACTGCTTCTTTGACCAATGAATTCCATGTCTAAAAGGTAACATACCCTTTTTGGAATTGTGCATATTATAACTTGACAACATCTTGTGCTAACTCATCATTGAAAGTGTGAGATAATGCTAAAGTTTTGTTCTTGCGATTCCAAAAAAATTGGATCCCAAGAACATACTAAGCATCTCCCAAATCTTTCATTTGTAATTGTGATGCTAACCATCTCTTTACGTCAGCAAGTAAACTTGTTTCATTCCCAATGAGCAAGATATCACCAATATAAAGGACTAGAAAAGCTACAGTTTTGTTGTCTATTTTCTTATATACACAAAGTTCGTCAACATTCTGTTCAAAGCCATAAGACTTGATTGCAGTGTCAAATCTTATATTTCAGGATCTAGAAACTTGTTTTAACCCATAAATGGAACTTTTAAGCTTACAAACATTTTGTTCTTGACCCTGTTCAATGAACCCTTCTAGTTGAGACATGAAAATTCTTTCGTCAAGATGGCCATTCAAGAAAGCTGACTTGACATCCATTTGCCATATTTCATAATTATAATATGCAGCTGTGGATAAAAGTATTCTTATTGATTTTATCATGGCAACAGGAAAGAAGGTTTCTTCATAGTCAACTACCTCCCTTTAAGTAAAACCTTTTGCCACAAGTCTTGCTTTATAGGTTTGCACTTTGCCAATTTGGTTTCGCTTTCTCTTGTAGTCTTATAGATCCATTTACAACTTATAGGTTTAACCCCATGTGGTTGATTTACAAGTTCCCAAACAGAATTGAAGTACATTAACTCTATTTTCATGTCCATGGATTTTATCCATTGTTCCCTATCAACATCATCGATTCCCTGTTTACAGGTCAATGGTTCCTCTAGGCCATCATCAAATATAATGTCTTAAGTTTTTGTTAAACTCATGTAGCGATCAGGCTGATGAACACCCTCCCACTACATCGAGGCATTCTCAACTCTTGAGAAGTATGTGATGGGACAACAACTGTTGTTGAGGACCAGTTTGATCAACAACTTTTGTTGATTTGCCTCTAGTATCTTTGGTCATTTCATTCAATACTAGTTTACTGCAAGGTTGATGATTTCTCATATGATATTCTTCCAGGAATATAACATTTGTCGATACAAATACTTTATCTTCTTGGGGATCATAGAACAATCCACCTTTTGTTTCTTTAGGGCATCCTACAAATAGGCATAATTTTGAATGTCATTCCAATTTCTTAGGGTTTTGCACCAACACATGTGTCAAGCATCCTCAGATTCTGAAGTGGCGTAAACTACTTTTATGTCTTTTCTATAACTCATGTGGTGTTTCTGAAATATTTTTTGAGGGAACCATGTTCAGAATATATACGACAACTTGTATTGCATACCTCAAAAAGGACTGAGGTAACTGAGCATAACTCATCATCAAACGAACCATGTCTAATAAAGTTCAATTTCTCCTTTCTTTAACACCATTTTGTTGTGGTGTTCCAGGTGCTGTGAATTGGGATTGAATTCTATGATCTACTAAATAGTTCTGGAATAGTAAATCCATATATTCACCATCTCGATCTGATCGAAGTGTTTTAATTCTTTTTCCTAATAAGTTTTCAATTTCTGTCTTAAATTCTCTGAACTTTCAAGAGTTTTAAACTTGTGATTCATTAAGTAAATATGGTCATATCTCGAATAGTCATAAAAAAAGATTGACGAAATATTCATATATTCGAGCTTTGACATTCATCGGACCACAAAGATCAGAATGTATAAGTTCTAAGGGTTCTTTGGTACAAAGATCTTTTCCAGTAAAAGATATTTTAGTAAAAGAACTACCTTCCAACTGATTTAGATGACCAATTTTTTACCATCTCTCAATTCTGTTGAGATTTATATAACCAAGTTTAAGGTGCCAAAGATAGGCGTTAGGAGAAATTTTTCGTCTTTTATTTGGAGTTTTTGCCGTTTTAAACATCTCTATATTCAAAATGGCATTTGCTTTAGTTGGTTTTAATACATACAAGTTATTTCAAGTCTAGCAGAGCAAATATGAAAACCTCTTGAAAAAACGAACACTTCATTAATTTCAAAAGTTACTTTATACATATTTTCTAATAGACAAGATATGGACATCAAATTTCGTTTCATTTTGGGTACATAATATACATTTTTTAACAAAATGAAAGATTCTCCAAAATATAACTTGATGTCTCCCACTGCTTTAGTTGAAATGACTTCTCCTGTTCCTACTTTGAAAGGCATTTCATTTTCTGAGAGTTGAGTCCAAAAACTAGTTTCCTATAGAAAAGTGCAAACATGGTTAGAAGCGTTTGAATCTAATACCCAGGTGAGAACTTTCCACTAAGCATGTTTCAATTACAAATAAATCTGTTTTACCTTATTTTTCATTTTCTACTTTCTTTTCAACTAGATATTTTGGGCAGTTGTGTTTCCAATGTCTGTCTTCTCCACAATAAAACATTTTCTTTTAGGAGCCTTGGTTTTCTTAGTAGTAGGTTTCTTCTTCCATTTTCTCTTCTTCTTCATTTGGATACTTCTATCTTTAGAAAAGGAAGAGGCAAACTTCTTTTTGTCTGTTTGAAGGCTTCGTTCCCGAAGATGATCCCTTGAAAAAAAAAATTCTGTGAAACAACGTTTGCTTCACTTTCTTTTAATTTCATCATCGATTGGTAAGTTTAGAATTCATTCAGTAGAGTAGTCATATTGTACTTATTCTTATTCATTACAATGTTAGTTCAAAAGGTCAAAAAGCTCTTTTGAAGTGACTCCAAGATCATACTAACTTGACTGGTCTAATCTATGATAGCGTCGTGAGCTTCTGCAATGTTAAAGTGGACCATCATGTCCAAGACATGCTCCCTAACATTGGTCCTGTCATTCATGTGTGAGTTATAAACATATTTTATAGCTGCATGTCGTACTAAAGATGACGGTTGCCCGAACATTTCTTGCAACAACACCATGATTTCACGGGCAGTAGGCATGAGTTCATGTTTCTTATTGAGCACATCAGAATGCTCGCCAAGATGTAGGCTCTCGCCTTCACATTAGCCTATACCCATCTATCATAAGCTTCCCGAACATTTGGGTTAGTATTTGAACTGGAAAGAGGAGGACATTCATCCGTTAAAAACAACCTTAGGTCGTCAACCACTAGAATTGTGTTTATGTTCGATTTCCAGTTAGAGTAATCTTCTCCATGGAATTTATCAAAAGCAAGAAGTTGTATAATCGAGTTCGACATTGCTGAAAGATAAGCAAATTTGATTAAACTTATGTATTTAAATCCAATTTTAGCAAAAGTGATAAAGTACCCATATTTCTTTATTTATTTGCAACGATACTTTAGAAAGTTAGAATAGATGCTACCGAGGGGCAGCCAAATACTTTTTCACTGACAATCTTGACCAAATACTATGTCCTGAATAACTCTTATTCTTATAGTTGTTTAGTTACCGTTTTCGATCAAGAACTTTATTAACATTTAGTAACTCTTGTAAGTGTGACCACCATTTTCAAATCTTATAGAACGGTATGAGCATGCTCTCAAATTAGAAGATAATGTTCAAGATGGAACTATAAAACCCTATTCATTTTTTAAGCTTGGGTTGACCAAATCCTATGTTACAACCCTCCGAATGGATCATCTCGGTTAACGACTAGCTAGTGCTGCCTTAAAATGACAGCAGGCGCAACATAGGAATCTCATGGTTCAAACAAATAGAGGAGACTGTAGGATATGCTAACACATTTCCTTCACCTACTTACTATGAATCACTTCCCCCATTCACCTTATTATTGACCCATGCAAACACTTTCTGAATAAAGCAGTCGTGGTAAAAGTGACACGAAGCCGAGCATGGATCTCGCAGTGTGAACTCTTAAGGACGTGAGAGCAAAAATTGATATATCGTATATATTGATAATCTCCCACTGAAGTGTTCTAAATGTTTAGGTATTCTTCTGCTTAGGTATATTCCAGCTAATTTTAAACAACCTAAGTCTATATGATTTATCCAAGTATAACGTTTATATTTGGATTTAAACCTACGATATCTAGGTGTTAAACCAATTTTAAACCTCAAACCGCTTATGCAAGCTTATAAAACCGGTTAGCAATGCTCAACATTTCGGTCATAATCCCCAGGTATGAGGTGTTACGTAAATCGTCAACATAAATACCTCCAGCCTTAGACAGGATTATGAACCGATTGAGTTTGTAACCGTATTTTATAAGATAACGACTTATTTTAACTATTAAAACAAGTTGTTAACCTAAGTGAGCATGTTGATAATCTTTCTTATGGATTTTAATGTCTAATACGATTTTATAACAAATGATAAAACAATAGACATGCTATTCATCCATAATATACATCAAAAGCATTCAAAATTAACATGACACTTATATTAATTTTAAGAAAACCCTAAACATGCATACTATATATTATAACTAACTTATAACATAATATTATGCATGCAACATGCTTTCCTATGGTGGGATTTTAAATCTAAATGATATAGTATATGCACAAACATGTTTAATTCAGATATAACAAATATCACATGCATAAAATACTTAAATAACACCAATATGGTTCAACTTTGGCATTCTAAACAAGCAAAAAAAAACTAATTATTAGAAAAACAACCCAAAAATAGCTTTAAAAGAGGTCTGAATCGCTCGACCCGACCCAAATCAGACCTGAATTGCCTGAACCAGCCTTCAAATGCTCCAATTGAGGCTGAACCGAACTAGATATTACCAAAGTAGACCAAATGAAGAACGAACCAGTTAAACCAGACGTCTGAAGGAAATCGAAAATGAGATTTCCGTGAGTAGCGGAAGCAAGACTATTCCAAATTACAATCATGAATCAAAAAATCATTTAATGTCGACTTCAATACAAGCGGTTATACAATTTATAGAGAAATTACAGCCAACATATGTACAGAGGGAAAAAAATGTACTAACAATGGCAGAAGCGTCTCCACGCTCCAATGTGCACTCTGATCGAACAACAGCCACCACGAGCGCTCGATCTACACGACCGCAAAATCGCACGAATACAGCACGAACACTTCGCGCTTGTCCTAAAAAATCTCCTCAATCATGAACTCCTCCGCAGCACCACGAACGGCCTCCGGAAAACCTCAATGATGTTGAGTTGAGTCTGACACCACCAAACAGACGACCTTGGTATTTTCGGTGTGAGAATCCAAAGGGTGGGCTCTATTCGGACTTGGTGTGAGGCAGATGAATGGAGGAAAGATAGATCGTGTATACAACTGGGCAAGTGGGAAAAGTCGGAAACCTATCGTATAGGTCGATGCCCAATTGTTTAGATACAACTATATGATTGTCTAGCAAAAGCTATGCGATTGTTTAGCTCGGTCGATTTTACACCAATCGTTTACCTTGGGCCAACGATCGTCTAGTAAAGCTATGCAAAAACACTGCACGATCATTTAGCTAGCCCATTCGTCGTTTCGTAAATCTGTATTTACTTGATGACTTTCGTAAGTTTCTTTTCACCGGAGAGAAAACTCAAAATCTGTTCAAACTTTTGTAAAAAAAACCTCTTTTTTCAAATTAGGAAATCGATTTCCTTTATACTCACGGTTACCATGATTAATAACCACCCACTACTTTGGTTATTTAAAAGAAAAAATATTAATTATCTAATAATTAATATTATTGTAAACATAAATGATAACTAACTTATTATACTATATTTATAACTTATAGTTTTAATATTTCATCTCATGAAAGATATAAACCATAGTTCTTTTCCTATTCCATGGTACTTAATGTAAATCTTATTTACATTAATCCTCCCTTAAATGTATCTTATACATCATACCGATTATATCATATATAATCAAAACACCTCTTGTCAATTTGAACATTTCAAATCAACACCAAGAACTTGATCCTTCAACATGAATCCAAGTTACTAAGGGGACCTCATGGACCTGTAGATCCGAAGCTCCAACGGTACGTGAATAACTGACTAAACTCTTTAGTCACGGGATCCACCATCCGTTAACTGCCAGCATTCCACTAAAGACCGACAGTTGAACTCTCCTCACTACAGATATATTATGTGTCGATCTTAACCAATCAGCAGTGCGACAACCCTTCACAAATCTCTCGTAAGTACAACTGGACCAATAACCGTTATGCCCCTTTAGTTACATCTGTCTCCTTAAGTGTCACTGATCCCTCTAATGAACATAAGTCATAGTCCTACTATGATTGAGTCTTCTCTTCCAAAGAGAAGTTGTGGTCACTATGTTCAAGCCTCGGAATCAGTTCTTAAGGGAGCAATCTCTCTACTTATCCCTGCTTTAGGAAAGGAGTGAATTCCATATTGTGGATTGAGTTCCCAGCTCTCAGATCAGACAAGTCCCCAAAAAGGTAGGTATGTTGGGTTGGCAATCTGGCCACTCTCACCCATACTAATCAAAGGACCGCCCTTAAAGGCAGGAGTTCATAAAACACTCAGATTGAGGTCGTGTCACCTATGGTCGTTTAGGTGAGAACACTCAGATTGAAGTCTCTAGTATCAACGACATTATATACAGAATCTAGTCATCTCGTGGTTCAGGTCTTATACAAACTCTTTGTATAGGACACCCCTGCTCCACGTCTCCACACGAATGTCAGGATCTACCATCTGTTAGTTAGTTTAACAACACTTGCAAACCTCTACAAAGCGAGCCGTATCCATAGTGTCACCAGGATCAGGTATCCCACCTTAATCCTTATACTACAGACTGATTTAGGTTATCACTTAAGGCATGATCCACTTGTATATCACATATACATGCTTAAGTTCACATAAGATAACCAATGAGCTTTGTTTATTAGATATAAGTAAATACCAAAATTAAATAACACTTATTTTATTCATTGAACAATGTGTATCTTTACAAAACAACGAGACTCCGGGAGAATTAAGACAGCAATCCCAACAATGTCCTCTCGCGTGAATCGACTCACGGATGCATGCCTACTAGGATGAATAGTATTGCGACGCTCCATCCAAGGTTGCAACGCCTCAGGCTGAATATGAACAACGTTGCAACGCTCTCATCGCAGTGTCACGACACTGCAAGGCAACAACTTGATTCCTTCTGCAACACTACCATGCTTGCTTTGATCTTCAATTATAGCCTAATTTCAACTCTAATGACGCCAATAAAATTAAACAGTAGAGAACACATATAAGCTAACCAAACCAAAATTACACACTAGTGCACACATATAAGTCTAATGCTAAAGTTGAATTTCCACCATATCAGTCAACCAAACATGCAATTCTAGAATTTCACCAACCAAACTCAAATTAACGTTAATTGAGCGCTTAAATCATGCTCTGATACCAATTGATAGAGTAAACTAACATGTAACGGAAGAAATCAGAATCAATAAGCACTCTAATTACACTTAATTTGAGTTTAAAAACATGCATTGAAACAAAATTTCAGAGAAAGGGTTTCAAGAACTACAACCTTTGATGAATCTCTTCAAACACATTTTCACTCCATGAATTGAGACTTCAAATTTGCATGGACCACTAAGAGACCTTCTCTACTATTCTCAAGCTTAGAATGTGTGGTGGAAACACTGAATTAAGGCCAATAGATTTTAGATGGATGAGGGTTTGGAGAGGAAAAGTTTCTGCAAAATTTCAGCAACTAATTCACTTGTATGGGTCTTAAATTGAAGTCTAATACTTAATTTTAGTTAGCATGCCTACATCTTTCTTTCATTTGGAATTGGATTGCTAGCCAATTCTTAATTTCAGTATGCATGCCTACATCATTCCCAATGAGTAAAATATCTCTACATATAGCACAAGAAAAGCTATTGAATTGTTGATGATTTTCTTGTAAATACAAGGTTGATCAACATTTTGATCAAAGCCATAAGATTTGAACCCAGTATCAAATCTTCTATTCCAAGATGAGAAGCTTGCTTCAATCCATAAATGGACCGATTAAGCTTGCAAACCTTTTACTCTTGAGCTTGGGTTATGAATCCCTCAGGCTGCTCCATATTAATGGACTCTTCAAGATTGCCATTCAGAAAATCTGGTTTGAAGTCCATTTTCCAAATCTCATAGTCATAATATGAGGCAATGGAAAGAAATATCTGAATAGACTTCAACGTGGCAATAAATGAGAAAGTCTCCTTATAGTCGACTCTCTCGACTTGGGTATAACCCTTTGCCACAAGCACAATGGAATTGATTGCTAAAAGATATGCTATGTTATGCGCAAAATGATGCGATACTACTTCTAGATATGCATTAATTTGAACTTGTTGCTTTTTGTTTTGCTATTGTCCCTAGTTGTGGGGTTTTGGTTTCTTTTCTCTGGCTTTCTCCTTGATTGTTTGAGATATATAAGTTTATGTTTTGACTGTGTTATGGTCTTATCTTGTTGTCTTTGTTTGTGGTTTTGTTGTCATGTCTTTGCTTGTGTTTTGTTGCTTTGATGTCTTGATCCCGGGCTGTAGGATTCCTCTTGTTGTTGTATAATAATATCACCTATTCTAAAAAAAAATACTATTACTTTTCTTTAATGAAGATGATTACCCATCGATATATATATGTAAAGGAACTAAAACATAAAATATAAGACTAATAAAAACTAATTGTATATAAGTATAATTGAATATTAATGCTACTAATTAGAAAAAAAATTAATTGAGAAGCATGAAAGCTAAATCTATACAAGAAATTGAAACATTGAAATTAAATGTACCTTAAATAGGTCTGAAAATTGCTAGCAGCAATTTGATTAGAAAGATGAAAAATGTATATATGTTTAATTTAAAAGGAGTTTCTTTTAAGTTCAAACATATGGCGGTGGCTACACCATTTAAAAGTGGTAAAGAACAATGTACTTGAATATTCTAGTACTATAATGGTTTTGTTTATTGGATTGCTTTTTCTTTCTTTCTTTCTTTAAGCTTCATTTATATAAAGAAACTTTATGTAGGTAATTAAAGCATATTGGCAACAAAAGCCACCAACTTTGTGTGTGTTTAAGTAACTAGTTAAGAAGCACGTGCAATCTAGAGGAAATTTTATAGTTTTAATTATTTTTTAAATAGTGATTAATATAATACAGGATTATTATATAATTTCATTTTAGTTACCATTAATTTTTATAAATTAGATAAAGTGTTATTTGTAATGAAAATTGAAGAGTTCAACAGGAATACAGATATGGAAAATTAAAATTATAAAATAAAATAACTAACACATAGAATAACAAAAATCATGAAATTTGATAATATGAAAATTGGTGGAAGTGGAATTCTCACCAATGTAGGTATATTCTTAAGATTCATCAAATGCCACTATTTATAAGCAAAGTGGCAAGTAGGATGTGGACTTACATGGAGACTAAGCATGAATAACTACATAGCACATGGACAACATGAATGGTAATATATAGCATTTGGGATACTAAGCAATGAACATCTATTTTCTATCATAATATTCATAATACTCCCCCTTAGATGCCCATATATCTATATATGAACTATGCCTCGTTAAATCCTTAATAGGAAAAACCCAATGAGAAAAACCCTAGTGAAGGAAAAAGAGTACATATTTCATATAATACATACTCCTAAAAAAATACAATATATTTACTCCCCCTCATGAAAACATCACTTAAGATCTCTGAGTCACCGCATTCCAATATTGTGCACTAATGTTTCAAAAGTTGCGAATGGTAATGTCTTTGTAAATAAGTCTACCAGGATATCCTTTGAATAAATTTGTTATACGGTGATATTGCCAGTTTTTTCAAGATCATGAGTATAGAAAAGTTTCGATTAAATATGCTTTGTTCTATCTCCTTTAATATATCCTTCTTTGAGTTGGGCTATGCAAGCTGTGTTGTCTTCGTATAATATTGTTGGAAGATTTTTATTAGAAGACAAGTCACACGTTTCACGAATGTGTTGAGTCATTGACCTTAGCTATACACATTCTCAACTAGCCTCGTGAATTGCAAGAATTTTAGCATGATTTGAGGAAGCGGCCATTGTAGTCTGTTTCACCGATTACCAAGATATAACAGTTCCTCCACATGTGAATAGATAATCTGTTTGAGATCTAGCTTTGGTGGATCAAATAACTATCCAGAATCTGCATAACCAACTTAATCAAAATTTGATTTATTTGAATAAAACAAACCCATATCGATTATTCCTCGGAGATAACAAAGTATATGGAAGCTTAATTCCATTCCAATGTCTTTTTGTAGGAGAAGAACTATATCTAGCTAATAAATTTACTGAAAATGCAATATCTGGTCTTATTATTAGCAAGATACATAAGTGTACCAATTGCACCAAGATATGGTACTTCAGGACCAAGAAGTTTTTCATTATCTTCTTGAGGTCGAAATATATCTTTCTTTATATCCAATGAATGGACTTCCATTGGAATATTTAATGGATGTGTTTTGTCCATATAAAATCTTTTCAAAATTTTTCTTGTAGAAGTTGACTGATAAATAAATATTCCATATGTTAAATACTCAATTTGCAAACCAAGGCAACATTTTGTTTTTCTGAGATCTTTCATATCAAATTCTTTATGAAGATATTTTATTGCTTTTGAAAGCTCTTCAGGATTTCCAATTATATTCAAGTCATTAATATATACAGTTATAGCAAATCTTGATTGTGATTTTTTTTTTTTTTTTTTTATAAAAACACACGGACATATTTCATTAATTTGATATTTTTCTTTCAATAAATATCCACTTAGGCGATTGTTCCACATCCGTCCTAATTGTTTCAAATAGTGATCTCTATAACTTTATTGAATACTATTCCCGAGAATTTGATGTATATGTTTCAGGTACCTTAAATCCTTATGGGATTCTCATATAATTATCATTATCAAGATATCCATATAAATATGTTGTGACTACATCCATAAGATGCATATCCAGACTTTTATACACAGTCAAGCCAATTAATTATCCTAATATAATTGCATCCACCACCAGAGAATACGTCTCCTCAAAATCAATATCAGGTTTTTTTTTTAAAAAAAACCTTATGAAACTAGTCTTTCTTTATATCTTGTGACCTCATTATTTTCATTTCTTTTCCTCACAAATACCCATTTGTATCCCACAGGTTTAACACCTTCTGGTGTTCGGACTACAGGTCCAAAAACCTGACGTTTTGAAAGTTAGTTTAATTGTGCCTCGATTGCTTCTTTCCACTTAAGCCAATCTTTTCTATGCTGATATTCTTCAACAGATTTTGGTTCAAGATCCTCATTTTCAGATATAATATCAAGAGCAACATTATACGCAAAAACGTTGTCAACGATTACATTAGTTCAATTTCATCTTTTTTCTGGCATGACATAGTTTATTGAAATTTCATTATTATCTTTAGGTATTTCACCTTCCTCACTAGTCATGTCGAGGATTTCTTTATGAGTATTTACATCCTCAACCAAGTCTTTTTCACTATTAATTATTTTTCGTTTTCGATGATTTTTATCTTTGGAACCCACTGGTCTACCACGCTTCTAGCGTGTTCCAGACTCATTATTGACAACTTGTTGTGTTGGGATATGAATTTTTATGGAACATTTAGCTGGTATATTTGACTTAGTTACTTTGTATCTATAGATTCATTTGGTAATTGATTTGCTATATTTTGCAAATGAATTATTTTCTGAACTTCAAGTTCACATTGATCTGTATGGGGATCTAAATAAGACAATAAAGATGCATTCCATATAATTTTTTTCCAACTTTTTAATTTCTCCCCCTAATATTGGAAAATTTGTCTCATTAAAATGACAATCAAGAAATCGTGCAGTAAATACATCACTCGTCAGAGACTCAAGATATTTAATAATTGATGGGGAAGCATATCTAACATATATTCTTAACCTCCTTTGAGGACCCATCTTATTGCAGTGTAGTAGAGCAATTAGAACATATACTGCACATCCAAAAATTCTCAAATTGGAAATATTTGGCTCATGACCATAAGCTAACTATAATGGTGAGTACCTATGATAAGCTATTGGCCTAATGCGTACAAGTGACGCTGCATGCAAAATAGCATGCACCATTACAAATGAAGGAAGCGTAACTCTCATAAGTAATGGTCTTGCAATTAATTGCAAACATTTTATAAATGATTATGCTAAACCATTTTGTGTATGAACATGAGCTACAAAATGTTCAACACTTACCCCAATTGACATACAATAATAATCAAAAGCTTGGAATGTAAATTCACTAGCATTATCAAGACGAATAATCTTAATTGTATAATCAAGAAATTATGCTCTTAACTTAATTATTTGAGCAAGTAATCTTGAAAATACAAGATTTCGACTTGATAATAAGCACACGTATGACCATCTGCTGGATGCATCTATTAATACCATAAAATATCAAAATGGTCAACTTGGTGGGTTAATGGGTCCACATATATCACCATGAATTCGTTTTAAAAATGTAGGTGATTTAGTCCCCACTTTAGCTGGTAATGGTCTAATTATTAAATTTCCTTGAAAGCACTAGAAGAATTTCGGGCTTTACCGACATTAAAGATAGTGTTATTAAAGCCCTTTAATGTTGGTTGCCTTTAATGTCGGGTTTTAATAACACAGTCTTCAATGTCGGTTGCAACCGACATTAAAGGTCTTTAATGAAATTTCCAACCGATATTAAAGCCCTTTAATGTCGGTTGTGACTGAAGACTTTTTTCAAATGAAACCCTCTTAACCGACATTGAAGTTCAGAATCTGTCCTTTTTTTTTTTATCAATTATTGTCCTTTTTTAAAATTCCGTTGCTAAATCCATTTTTTTGGTCAAGAAGTTAAAAACGACATTATATGCCAACCATCAATATTTGTCTTCCACCTATGAATTTTACTCATCAAAATATGAAATAAACACACTAATCACCAACATTTGCATAACAATAACGGACTTAAATAGAATACTTACACCAAGCTATCATTTCTCTCATTCACAAATATCAATTAGTACCAATTTCACGAATACTTAACACCAAATACTCCATGAACACAAAAATATTATACATAAATCTTCCAATAAAAATAGATAAATTTTCATTCATTCTAAGCTAGCATTTACATTCTATTGAGAAAAAACACAAGAATTACATCCTTACACAAATCGACCAATAAAACTTGCCTATTGGGTTTGAATTACGTCAATCTCTCCTTGGATATATGCATTTTTTGTATTGAACTACAAAGAGGAAAAAAAGAAATAAATTCAATATAAGTTTACGTCTATTTATTAAATTAAAACTAGTATATAAAAAATAAATAATTTATGTACGAGGCTAGTGATGGGAGTAGTAGGATTATGTGCTATTTTGTGTATATACTTTTGCACATAGTACCCACATCCTACAGAATCTAATTGACGGGGGCACTGCATATAAAGAAGTTGAAAACAATTATTCTTATATTCGAATGAACATAAATTGTTAAAAAAATGAATGCAAATTTACCTTTAAGGTTTCCATTTTGGAGAAGGCCGATGGTGTTGGAGATCATGCTTGGCTTGCCATGCTTTCAATCCACTAAATAGTTTGAAAACATTAGTTAAACATAAATACTTCAATTAATAGCTAAGAAAGTTCAATTACACTTACATATTTATAACTCCATGAAAATCTTCTTGAACCTTACTTTGAAGAGAGTCCAAAACATAAACACAATTTTCTTGTAGATTGATTACAATCAATATCCAATGATAACTATAATAAGCAACAATTTTGAAATATTAGTATGTGTATAATGAAAATTAAAAATAACATAAGAACTTGTATTTACTTACCATGTGTTATATAGAATAAGGACTAATTGGTCTAAATTAGCCAATTCTAATTGATTGGCTAACTTTTTGGATCGAATATCTTGAGACTTCATGTGTGGCGATATTCTTGCTCGATCAATTATAAAAAACTTCTTTGTAATATCATGACCACATTCATCCCAAAGATACCTAAACAAAGTAAAAATTATTATTTAAACATGAAACGGAGTATACATGAGTGAATCTAGATGAGTAATACTTACGCAATGTATGTCAAAATACACATGTAGCCTATTTCAACCATATTGCAACAGTAGATCCGATCATCGCAACCTAAATAAATAAATTTGTCTCTTCCAAATATATGTTTGTCCAAAGTGATACAAATCATGTCTACATCGTTCATGTTATGCATGGCATGTCCGTTCAATAGTTTGATGGTACCATTGGCGTTAGTATATTTGGAGGACTAGCTGAAACTCTTAATTATTGAATGGTCCTACCATAACCAAAGTTACAAAAATTCAAAATAGGAAAAATAATAAATACCAAACTCATATACTGAAAAAGAGACATACTTTTTTCTCCTCAACCATAACTACAAGTTCACAAGGCCATTTTACAAAGTTGCCTGTTGCTTGATTTAATGACTCTATTTTGCCCATTGCTTGATTTAATGACTCTATTTTACCCTTCACAGGAATTGGTATAGGCAAATCTTCTCCAATGACAATGTCAATCAGAATTTTAACAGTTAAGCATGACACATCATCATCAATGCTGTGGCTACTGCAACAATATTATCTACAGTTCCTATAGCCAAGTGGCATGGTGTCCCCTTAACAAATTTAAAAGAACTTATGTCATGCATGGCTAAGTACGTACAATATGATTAAAATTTAAAAGTCACAACAAATAAATTACCTCCAAATCTTCTTTAGGTATTTTCTCTGTATCTTCTTCTTCAGATGCACTTAGTGCAACACTTCCAAAAAATGATTTGGACTAATGAAATTGTCTGCTGTGAGTTCTTTCTCTTGACACTTTACCATGTCGAACATTTTTTTTCACTAAAGCCTCCTTTAATTTATTGGCTCATTGAGGACTTTGGTTTTACTAATTTGAAATATTAGGAATGGGAAACAAAATCACCCATTCCTCTAACACGTCCCCAATGTTCCTCTGTACCCAATGCTTTGGTTAGAACATCTTCACCTTCATAAACTTCAGCCAATTTATCCTGTAAAACATATTACAATTTTCACACAATATCTATATCATCACAAGTTCCAAACATTATATATGCTGTCTTAAACTTTGCACAATATAAACTTACAATCCGATTGGCACATTCTCGAGTAGCTTCATCAAACTATTCATTATTTTTTTCCTTTTCTTGCTTCTTTCCATAAAGTCGCCCGATAAGAAGAATCATTCGATAGGTTCTACATGAACATACATATTTAATTAGCATAAACATATTAGAATAAAAGATTTAATTTAATTCGAAAAACTCACTAATTCTTGGGCAAGATTCGCATAACCCTTCCCATAAATGTGATGATTATATATACATTTCGCACGTCTTTCTTTTTGAAGACGACTGGTTTCCTGTACAAAAAAATCTAGTTGAAGTTACCTATCAAAATAATGATAATGTTGACATTTAATTTATTGTGAATGACTTACATCCCATTCTTCACTCAATCGTTCATTGACGAACGATGCCCACTGATCTTGCTCTATATATACGAGAATATTGTTGGGGAGAAAATTGCAAGACCGAGAGTTCATCCTTAAATGGAAGTATGAATTTTTGAGTCAATGTTGTCTTAAAAGTCTGAAACTTCCTAGATGCAAACATGAGTATACAATGTTGGGACTTAGAGTCCACATCGAATGACATTTGCACAATGAAAAAAGTAATTAAACAATAAACTAATAAACTTCTATGCACATGAATTAAAATTTTAGAAAACATACCGCTACACAATAAAAAAGTTTGTCTTTTAAATGGTTTGGAATATTTTTCCAAGAATTATACGTCATAGGTATTTGTTGTCGAACACAAACTCCAATATAAATTTGCATCTTCTTTGCTCCAAATCCAATCGGTCGTGTTCATTATAATCAATGGTCAACCGTTGCCCAGATGTTCTTATTTGTGCCAACTCAGACATTGTAGTTGGGCCACGTGGAATACTTATTCTACTATGTTTTTGTGGGATCATATTTCTATCATCCTCGCTGCTACTTGTTGAATTTTCCATGTCAATCTGCA